>NC_071257.1:26666180-26826180 GCF_023375685.1 Ictalurus furcatus | reverse complement strand
GTATAGCACTCCAACATTAGAAATCGGATTCAAGTTTTTTAATTATAAGACTGTAAGTGGCTTTGAACAGACCAGAAAAGAACGAGTGACATTAATTCTTAAGTATTTGAATCCTGCTTTTGATATTTATAATGAACAGGGAAGCATATACTCTTGAATCTGAAAAATGCTCATAATCTTTTTGTATTTTCACGTCAGGGACACTAAATATATATGTATATATATATATATATATATATATATATATATATATATATATATATATACACACACACACACACACACACACACATATATATATATATATATATATATATATGTGTGTGTGTGTGTGTGTGTGTATATACATATACATATATATATATATATATATATATATATATATATATATCCTGTTAATTAACAGCACCACGAAATGTTTAAATTACCTAGACACTACAAGTCTCTGTGAATTAACTGTTACGACAGAAACCATTAACATAAACCAGTGATTTGTATTACAGCTAGCACTATTGTCAGAGCTGCGGTTGTAGAAAGTTAATCAACACCTTATAATACAATACTACTCACTTTACACCCTAATGAAAGGACTTTATGCTAATACCAAGAATCGTACGCAATCTAATTGGATCAATCACCTATCAATCAACTGTCCTTTGCCCAATAGGCAGCAAGATAACGTCGTGCTTCACTGAGGTTATTTTTACCTCCAGCTGCACAGGTTACTGTACTATTTAGTACGCTAGAAAGCGGCTGGTTGCTTGGCGAAAAGTTTCGGCAAGGTTTCCCGGAAGTACGCAGATTAAATTATGCTAAAGATAAATTAAAGGCAATAAACATGTCGGACAGCGTTCGATACTGTGCGAAGTGCTCGTACGTCTTTCTGAAGTTTACTTTAGTGGCTTATGCTACGGTTTTCTGGGTGAGTTTTCTCTTATTTATCATCTTCTTCGCTGGTAACACCTTATAACTTGATATTGAAGTATATCAGGACAGACAGCTGTCCAAGTTAGGATGTAGACTTCAACATCCAGTACAAAAAACATGCGTCTACTCTTTAGAGTTTTGGAGTTTAACATGTTTAATTCACCTGTAATGGCGTCGGTGGCCACACCTTCGTGTGTGTTTGTGTGTGTGTGTGTGTGTCAGGCAGGTGCGACATTTTCCCCGTGTGTTAGCAAAACTCTTATCTTTCCTTCGCTACACATTCAATGACCTTTTTTTTTTTTTTTTTTAGAACAGACAACTCAAGCATACATGGTATTGTTTACTAAGAGTGTTTGTAAATTCCCCTTTGGCAGACATTTCTTAATAAGAGAAATCATTTATAGTTCTGTTAGAATAATTTTAGAGCTGTTTATGATGTGTTGTACCTTCTCAGAAAGAAAAATAATAATGTTTTACTTGTTGCATATACATTCCACTACAGTGAAATTCCTCTTTTTGTATATCCCAGCTTATGGTCAGAGCCCAGGGCCATGGTTAAGCACCTTGCTCAGAACCCCAGTGCTGGGGCTTGAACCCCCAACCTTCTGAACAGCAGCCCAGAGCCTTGCATTGTTTATGCATCTTTTACCTGGAAACTAGAATATAAATACCGTATGGTAAATTTGGCCTTAAGTACCACTAATGCAGTTCTAAAGCCGCATGCACACTCGCAGGTAAAAGATACATGATTTGGCCAAAAGTTTGTGGACACCAGACCATCACGCATATATGTAGGCCTTCTTCAAACTGTTGCCACAAAGTTGGAAGCACATAATTGTATAGGATGTGTTTGGATGCTATGGCATTACAATCTCCCTTCATTGGAACTAAAGGGCCCAAAGATGTTCCATCATGACAGTGCCTTTGTGCTCAAAGCGATGTCCGTGAACACATATTTTGCTAAGGTTAGAGTGAAAAAACTTGAGTGGCCTGCACAGAGCCCTGACCTCAACCCTACACCTTTGAGATTAATTGGATTTCTTCTGGCTGAAAGGTCACAAATCTCCACAGCCACAGTGGAGGATGTTATAACAGCAAAGGGTTATAACGGCTTGGTTTTGGAGTGGGCTCATATGGTAAATGGGGCAGCTGTGGCACAGGTGGTAGAGTGGGTTGTCCACTAATCGTAGGGTTGGTGGTTTGATTCCCGTCCCACATGACTCCAAATGCCGAAGTGTTCTTGGGCAAGACACTGAACCCCATGTTGCTCCCGAAGGCAAGTTAGCACCTTGCATGGCAGCTTTTCTTCTACCATTGGTGTATGGGTGAATGAGACCCAGTGTAAAGCGATTTGGATAAAAGCGCTATATAACTGTGCCATTTACCATTTAAATGGTCTGCACTTACAGTATATAGCGCCTTTTAACCTTAGAGGTTCTGCAAATCGCTTTACACTGTTTCTCATTCACCCATTCACACACACGCACTCCCAAACATACGCAAGGTGCTAGCCTGCCATCGGGAGCAACTTGGGGTTCAATGTCTTGCCCAAGGACACTTCGGTATGTGGAGGCACAAGGGTCGGGAATCGAACTGCCAACCTTGATGGTAAAACCCTAATGATAAAGAAAAGGATAGTTTATTATCTTTACTTATGAGTGCCCCTTTCTACTTTTAATAATAACCACTAAAAGTAGTTTATTTTGGTCCCGTACAGAAAAGTCGCATGAACTTCCCATGTGAAATTACACAGGTTATGTTTCACACGTTTGTCACAGTAGACTTTTCACGTGTAACGCATAATATCTTTTAATTGCCACGCATGATTTTTTTTCCCACCATGATTTATTTCTTTCCATATAGTATTTGACCTGATTCAGTGATCCATTTTCACATACTGTATTTAGATGATGACATGTGTTTACTTGAATTCACACAGCATCACATGCTGAACAGCACCTTCACATGTTTTTCATGTGATCACATTTAATTACTTTATAAGTTAATTAATGTACCAAAGTACTACAATATTTTATTATTAAACTCAGCAAAAAAATAAACGGCCCTTTTTCAGGAGACTGTATTTTAAATATAATTTTGTAAAATCCAAATAAGCGTTACAGATCTTTTTTGGAAAGGATTTAAAGGATGTTTTTCATGCTTGTTCAATGAACCATAGACAATTATTGCACATGCACCTGTGGAACACCAACAGTTTATAGGTGGTAGGCAATCAAGGTTACAGTTTCAATAACTTGGGACACTAAAAAGACCTTTCTATTGACTCTGAAAAACAGCAGAAGAAAGATACCTAGGGTTCCTGCTCACCTGCGTGAACATTCCATAGACCTGCTGCAGGGAGGCATGAGGACTGCAGATGTGGCCATAGTAATAAACTACAATGTCTGTAATGTAAGACGCCTAAGACAGCGCTACAGGGAGACAGGAAGGACAGCTGATCGTCCCTGCTGTGGAAAATTACATGTAACCATGTGTCCCCCCAGACGTGATCGAGAACTTGTAAATGCCTTGGTGGAAGAGTGGAGTAACATCTCACAGCAAGAACTGACAAATCTGGTTCAGTCCATGAGGATGAGATGTACTGTAGTACTTAAAGGAGTCATATCATGATTTTTAATGTTTTCCTTTTCCTTCAGTGTGCAATGTATCTGTTTGTGAATGTATAAGACCTGCAAAGTCACAAAGTCTCTCCAAAGGGATTTATTCTATCTAACACAGAACACTGCTCCAGACCTGCCTAAAACACCTCGATCGAAGTTCAGATTTACTTCCGCAAACTTGTACGTCATTACGTGAACTATCAGCATAATCCCGCACGAAGAAAGAAGGAGAGGCATCGGTAAATTCAGGTGCCATGTCGCGGAGATGCTGTGTGTTTCGGTGCGAAAGCAAAACCCCTTTGTTTGGCCTTCCAAAAAGGACGAAATTAGGAATCGGTGGTTACTGATTATTTGTGACCGTGTTCCTGAGCAGTACAACCCGAACATTTGCTTGTGCACAGCGCATTTTTATGGAGGACAGCTTAGTGAACCTGGGAGAGTACACTGCAGGCTACACACAAAGGGTACTCCTGAAAAGTGGGGCGAATCCCTCTTTGCTCAGACAGTCTTGTGCTTTTGAATCAGAACCTGTAAATGTGTTTGATTATTTTATGAGGTATCTGCTATTGACTGTTCAAATGCGGAGTTTTGTATTGTGGCTCAGTTGTAGACCTCTGCTAACGTGCTAGCTAAAGTTTGCTAAGTTGTCTCAGTTTTGTAAGTGTTTGTTTGTATGTTGGTGGCTGACAGAGACGTTGATCGTAGCTGTTGTGATTGTATCTTGAAACGGTTTATGTCAATTGAATCACAAGAATCTTAGCTTTCCAACGATATAACGCACGAATTCCTATGTAGACACAGAATCTGTGTACATAGCACTTAACAATGCGGCATCGTATCTGAAAGGTAAGAGAGTTACAAAATAAAAACACCTCTGTGAAACTTTCTGCTCAAGTTGTGTTCCGTTCTGCTCAAGTTTGATCGTCCACGTTTTCTGAATCTGACTCAGGCTCGAACTGATACGGTAAATATTCTTAATACCTTAATACCTAGGAGCCTAGAATTGCTTTAGAAGCCTTGGAGGCTAAAGCTAAGCCAAGGGGCGTTACATTTCAGACACATGCAAGTCTTTCAGCCAATCACAACGCAATGGGTCAGCTGGCCAATCAGAGAACTCTGGTCTTTTCGGAAGGGACGGCTTTGGAGAAATCGGAGCAGCCTGGGAATAGAGGTACTGCAATAATGTACAGTATGTGACAAATTAAAGCATGTGAAACATTAAAGCATGTTAACTTATTCTGTTACACCCAATAAGCAAAATGATGAACGTTTAAAAATGTTTAAAAATCATGATATGACTACTTTAAAGCAGCTGGTGGCCACACCAGATAAGTTTTTTTGCTGAGTATATATTAAAGTATTTATTCTAAAAAAAAAAAAAATTGCAGTATTTTACCAAATATGCGTTGCACTGCAGAAAAGATTGATGTTGAGAACGGGGTGTTAGTTTTGATCCCTTTATTAGTGTTCTAGGTATCAAGAGTCACAGATACACTGATATTCTCAGACTAAATAGGTAGAAAAACTGAGAATTCCATTTCTAAAAATACGGCAGTCCTTATGGTAATTTATTATGGCTGATGTTTGCTTTGTTTGTGGTAGACACCTCGACAGGATTCGTGTAAGCAGGAAGTACTCATAAGTGTGCACGGCTTATTAGTGTAATTAGCCCATGGTGCTGTTAGATGGAATTATCAGCAGATGTTGATTTTCAAATTTTAATTGGTCTTCTTTTTAAATGTCATCTCCATGCTGGCATGTCTTTACTTTGTCTGAGTTTTTGAACAGGTACTGTTTATTTTTATTTTTTTATTTTTTTGCTTTTTTTTGATGCTCTTTCCACCTCTGGCCTCATGGTCCTCAGAGGTTTGTGGGACAATGTGAATATGACTCAGCTTCCAAAACGCATCACTTTCATTTTGCTCAAATGTGAATGGGTTTCATTAAGCTAGCAGGTGCAAGGGTGGCGAGTTCACACACTCCACATTTGCTTAAATGCAGCTCTTATGGCTAGAATGTCAACAGCGCCAAGTTGCTTGCATAATTTAATAGATTCAGACTGGTGCTGTTAAATTTTGTTTTGAGGTAAAAAATAGAAGACGATGCTCAGCATTGAGAGACAAAAAGATTTAGAACACGAAACAAAAACAGCCATGACACTTTTTTTTTTTTCTAAGTGACAGGTTTTTGGACAGGAAATGTCATAAAGGTGCTGTATGAGTGTATTTGGGATGACAAAATGTTAAAACTCTAAACAATTCCAATAATTGCACCATTTTAAGTACACAATTGAGTGATTTCAAAACAACAAACTTGACAAAAAAAAAAATCTCGAACCTTACAAATGTCCATACAAAAGACATTACTGCTGTTAGCACTGTTACTTGTCATGGCTTAAAATTCATAAACAGGTTTCATAAATATAAACCAGGGAAGAATGCTTGTGCTATCAGGGTTTTTGTTTAAGCCTATTGGTTTGATTTATTTATTTATTTATTTGTAACGATTAGTCTTATGAGCAATTCTATGGACCGTATTCAGAGTTCGTGACTTAAGAGTTAGTTTATGTAGGTGCTAAAGTTGATTTTCTAAGCAGAGTTTAGAGTTTGTTTTTTGAGTAAACCTGTCACAGATGTTTTTTTAAAGTTATTTCTTTTTAATAGCATCTATATATATATATATATTAGACAATGGCAGACATTTGATTAAAATTGTAATAGATGCAAATGTTTTAAACATTTCCGTCTTCATTATTAACGGCTTAATGTGTATTATTTGACCAGTTTTGTTACCGGTAACGAAGTTGAACTTTTGATATACTGTATATATGCTCTCACTGGCCACTGTAGTCTGAACACTTGTACCTCTGCTCATTCATGCAAATATTCAATCAACTATGTGGCAGCAGCGCAATGTAGAAAATCATGCAGATACCGGTCAGGATGGAAAATCTCAGTGATTCTGACCATGGCATGGCTGTGAAATATTTCAGACACTGATGATTTCCTGGCATTTCTATGCAAAAGAGTCTTTAGAGGTTACACAGAATGGTGGAAAAAAGTGACCAGTGAGCAGTAGTTCTGCAGCAGAAATGCCTTGTCGATGCAAGAGGTCAGAGGAGAATGGCCAGACTGGTTCAAGCTGGTAGGAAGGCTTCAGCAACTGTTCACAATTGTGGTGAGCAGAAAAGCATCACAGAATTTACAACATGTCAAACCTTGGATGGGCTACAACAGCAGAAGACCACATCTGGTTCTGCTCCTGTCAGCCAAGAACTGGAATCTAAGGCTACAGTGGGAACAGGGTCAGGAAAACTGGACAGTTGAAGACTGGAAAAACACTGCCTGGTCTTAATTACTGCTGTGACCTGCAGATGGTACCGTCAGAATTTGGTGTCAACAGCATGGGCCATGCTTGCAGTGTGTCAACACTTCAGACTGGTGCTGATGGTGTAATGGCGAGAAGAATATTTTCTTGGTACACACCAGAACCCTTAATACCAATCGAGCACATTTGAACACCTCTGCATGTGTGTATTGTTGGTGGCCATGTTCATCATTTTAGGCCACAGTTTACCCATTTTATATTGCCTATGTCAACCATGGTACTGCGCCATGTCACAAAGCACAAGTCATCTCAAACTCAAATTGAGTTCAGTGTGCTTCAGTGGCCTCCCTAGTCACCGGATCTGAGTCCAGTAAAGGATCTTTGGGATGTGGTAGAATGGGTGGTTCACCACATGAAAGTGAAGCTGACAAAAGTGCATGAATTATGTGACACAATTATGTCAACATGGACCAGAATCCCAAAGGAAAGTTTCCAACATCTTATGGAATCCATACAACAAAGAATTGAGGCTGTTCTGAGAGAAACGGATGTGTAGGATGTGTACTGCCTACTCAGTTTCGGTACGGTGTTAATATTAAAGTGGAAATGATGGAAAGCTGGATGGAAAAGATGGACAGCTGTTCAGTATGTCTTAGCAAAATCCTTGAGGCCCTCATCAGAGTCATGCTGTTTGCAGTTGTCACTGCCTTGGTATCTCAGACTGAGGAACAGCTACAGAGTCTCGTGGACACGTGAAGACTTCAATCTGGCCATCGGTGTGAAGATGAAAAATGTGATGAGCCAGTGCATTGAACAACCACCAGTAATTTCCATTAACAACTATGTATTGGAGGTGGTACACGAGTTTACCAACTTCAGTTCCTGGACTCTCTATACCTGGCAAGAAAGGAGATTCGGCTCTTTCCACCTGTTCAGATGACATATTCTTGGCATCAAGAGCACCAATATTGAGGTCCATACCCGCTTCCAATCTTACAGCCTCTTCACATTGCTCAGACAATGTTGACTCAGATGGCTTGGATATGTTCACTGCATGGGATGGGAGAATTCCAAAGGACCTGCTGTATGGTGAGCTAGCTTCCAGAAAGAGAGCACAAAGGCTGCCCACTTCAAATATGCTTGTAAAAGAGATTTGAATTTACTGGATGTTGAGAAGTGGCAGGAGCTAGTCAGCAATCGTGACCTATTGAGGAGGGTCGAACTAAGGTGAGCTGAAGATGAAACACTCACTTGGTGGAAGAACAGCCAGATGATGCTTCAAATGCTGCAGGTGCAACTGGCATTCCTGTATGGGCCTCACACAGAAGATGCTGTTGTAGGGTCACCTGTTACAGTCAGTACATTTACATGGACAAAAATATTCTGATATTAACCCGATTAAGATAATATTCTGATTAAGAAATTACCATGTAAACAGCGACTATCAACAAGAGAGCACGGATGCGTCCGAAGCCGCGTACTTTCTTGTTATATAGTTGGTGAAATACACGTATTTCTATGTACTGTAAAGTAGGCAAGTATGCGGTTTCGGACACAGCCCGTGGCTTCAAACAGACAAATAATTAACTGCACTTGAAGCTTTCGTAAAATTAAAAATGAAACATCCAAAACTGTATACGGTACCATAATGAAGACGAACTGTATGTTGATAAGTGAAATTCTGGAGGGAACGTCGGACGGAGTGGCGTGGGAACGTAATGACGTGTGCCGTTAATCGATCTCTGTTATATAACATGTAAAACCTGAACATGAAAGGAGTATTCTAAAAGCAACTCATGTAAACATCTTAATCAGAATATTGTCTTATTCAGAATAAGGTTAATAATTAGATTGTTGTTGACTATGTAAACGTAGCCATTGTTTCTGGGCCCAGATCCATGGTCTTCTGAGACTGACGAATGCCAAAAGCTGCTAAATCAGCTGCTACTCTAATGACCAGCATTCATCACCCTACTGCCCTGCTCAGCAGAATTCAAACAACTAAATCATGAGTTAAACCGCATGAACATCCAGCAAAAGACCAGTCTACAGTGTGGTAAAAAGTATCAAGAATAGCATGCAAGGCTCCATAGTGGTTTAACAGTCTAAGCATTCGCTGTATCATTAGGAAATCATGAGTTTGGTTCTTGATGGTGTCACAGCCATCTGTGGCTGGGAATCCAAGAGAGCGTAATTGGACCTGCTCTCTGGGTGCGAGGAATAGCATGCTTCTCTCCCCCATTGAGCGGGCATCTGTTAGCTCATGTATATGGAAAAATTCATCCCCAAATACGTTCACCAATTTGTAAAGATTTGATTACCTGGCTTTACATGTTTCAGAAGATGCTCGTGTACACTTTAACTCTCGCAGCTTGATGGCTGTTGTCCGATAGGCCAGAACTAGCTGATGGATGGGAATCGACAACAGTTCAATTGGAAAACACTGGGGGGAAAGTAGCATGGTAAGAATAATGATTATTTGAGAGAGAGAAAAAGCCGAGGGGTATGAAAAAATTATTGAATAATAATCATAGAACTTAATTTTCTAATACACAGTATACACAGTAGTATATTAACACTTTTTCAGTGGCACTGAAAGAATGAAACGAATATGTTCAAATACTTTTTAAATGCACTTGTTAAGAGGATTGCTTTTAACCTTCTGTAGTTTATCAAAAAATGGTGTGTACTTTCAAAAGTGAGATACACTGCTTAAAATATCTTATGGCTCATTATGAGAGATGATTTCAGAGTATTTATACCAGAGTAGCATGATGGTGTAACTATTTGATTTAATGTCTTCATTAGAGTATATCAAACCAAGGGTGGATAAATCAGTAGCCCCGGCTACTTGTTGTTGTTGTTGTTGTTGTTCTCTGCTGTACACTGTACTGTGTACTGGCTTAGTGGTTAGTACATTCACCTCACATGTCCAGGGTCGGGGATTCAATTCCCTCCGCTACTCTGTTTGCAGAGTTTGCATATTCTCCCCGTGCTGCGGTGGTTTCCTCTGGATACTCTGGTTTCCTCCCCCAGTCCAAAGACATGCATGGTAATGGTAGGCTGATTGGCATGTCCAAAGTGTCCGTAGACTATGAATGGGTGTGTGAATGTGATTTGTACCCTGCGATGGATTGGCACCCCGTCCAGGGTGTACCCGGCCTTGTGCCTGATGCTCCATGGGATAGGCTCCAGGTTCCCCACGAGCCAGTGGGATAAGCGGTATAGAAAATGGATGGATGGATGGAATTGGGTTAGGAAAGCTATAGACTAAAGCACAATAACTACATGATATAAGAAAATACTCTATTTTAGAAAGCTTAAAAGTGCTGTTATTCCAAATTTACAGAACACATAATCTTCTGTTTCTTAATGTTTAATCAAACCTTCTTGTGTATATAACAGTCCTGTTAAATGGCACATGTTCGGCATGACACAGAGAGAAATTATTGCTCATTGTCAATTCCACGAGTAATAGAACTATCATGGCTGATCCATATCAAATCCAGGGCCTCCTTTAAATTTTACCTTCCAATATCTTCTGGGGATCAAGTGAGATAAAATGTGGGAGGAAAAAACAACCATGGTTTTATTCTTATTTTTTATTATTTTTTATTTTTTTATAAATATTATCAGGTCCTTGCTTTCATCCCACATATGTTGTCATCTTGTCTTTTCACCCAGAACACCTGACTTTAGAAGGCAGTGCAACGTGTGTAAAATGTATTATGGATGTAGAGCAAATGGGAGAGTTTGTGGTCTAGGCTTTATGTTCTCTCCTTTGAACACTTTGATGCACATCGAAGCACCCATGTGTTAAAAATCATCAAAAGAAGAAATTCAAAAGAGAGATTCAACCCTGAATGCAATCTGATTGCTGGTGGTGCTTTTCAATGACGTACCTACTGCTGTGGTATTTTCTGTTTCAGATTCTATAGTATAAGATGCACTTAAAAACTGAATTAAAAAAGTGTGTAAACAGTATATATTTAATCATACACAAAATTCAATTTAATAAGATGCAGTGGTGTCTCAATACATTATTCTATACAGCAAAAGTAAGCACCGTCTGAATGTGCCTTAGGTTGCCGTTTTCAAAATTATAAAAGGACAATAAACGAAACTTGATAAAGACCCAGTGTAGTGTGTCGCAGTACAGAGTAGACACAATGTAGTGTGCCATAGCAGCATGAAACAAAACAAAAGCTGTGCTTTATAATGTAATAAAGCTAAACATGGCTATTTAAACATTCTTAAACGTATGAACTTCCCAAATAATGATTCTTTAGCCCAGATTGAATCGAGCATGAAAGGCTGTCGTAATGTGGTGAGACACTTTGCTTTGTGTGTGTGTGTGTGTGTGTGTTGCTTCTTGTTTTTAATCTTCGTTTCCTCAACCAGTTCATACAGGATCTCACTGAGGGCTTTTTTGTGATGGTTGTGGGCAAAAATGCTCGATTTTGCTGCAGGTTTTTTTAAAATTTGCAATGCAATTTGAGGATTTTTTTTGTGCTTTTTTTTTGCAGAAAATTACTTGAATTAGCGAAATTGCAATTGCACGAAATTGTTTTGCACGGTCTTTGGCAGTGTTGTTGTTTGGTGAATGAGAGCTTTTAGCTGTACTCCTGTTCCATGCATGTGAATCAGAGAGGGCTTTGACTGAATGTATGTTGTGATGACCTCACATGACACGTCTTGGTCCAAATCTGCAGAAAATCTGTGATAATTCTTTTAAAATGCAAGCTTCTCTGAATATTGTGGCATTTGCTTGATTTTTGTTTTAATTTCTACGTTTGCAAAATTGTAAGATCCTAGAGGGACTGATCAACCACCAAAAAGGGTGATATCGGTGCAGATGTGTGGATGTGTTTTTTGGTATTTGCGCCGGTGTGGGATGCAGTGGCAGATTTGGCACACTGTAAAGTTTCCTCTCGCCACTCGTTGACAGTCAACTTGGTAACTTGACAGGAAATCGAAGTACTCCCACACACCAAACCTTGAAGATTTTTGGGAAGTTCCTGCTTGCTGCTTTTTTCACAAGCCAATATGATAGTAATATAATTTGGCTTTTTGTACTGTTGCATAATTATTATTATTTTTTTTAATACTGGTCAGCTTCTTTTGTTCTCATTTTAGTGACTGCTTATCTGCAGTGCTAGTACTTTCTAAAGTGACAGAATAAAGCATACCAGCTAGAGTGTATATTCACATGATGGCAGCTTTAATGCAGACGTGTCAATATACTGTGAAATACTTGAGTTGCAGAACTTGGTGACTGTGAAAAATGTTATTTAAATGGGAAGTGGAAAGAGTCAGCGAATAAGTTTATTTTCGTGCTTTTAATAGCAGTGTACATGTTACAAACAGTTTGTAGATTGTTTTTAATCTTTAGTAAAGTCCATTTTTGGGTTTTTCACAATATTAGTAAATATTGCTCATGGTAAGACACATCCAGTGTATGAAATCTAAGGGCATAACCAGCCAAAAAAGCTGCTACAGGGTGCTAGCTTCTAATGACTGGAACAGCACTGTGCCCCTGTTTCTTGTCAAGGGGAGGACTGCGCACACACTTTAGCATGTTATGCTGAGAACATAAACAGTAGGTCCTAAAGGCAGCTGTGCCACTATTAAAACACATTACAATGCTGAACAGAAAACTCTTAGCACAGCAATGTGGCTAGAACTGGTCAGCCTTTCATATTACATGTGTTTTGATCACATTGGAGAACTCTACCTTTGTGTAACATTATTGACTGCATTGGATTATTCAGAGACCATTACTAAGGTTAACAAACTAAGTTAAGACGTGTATTATTTGACTTTTGTTTAAATGTGAACTAAATCCACCAACATTTACTAATGTTTATTTAATCCATGATTAACAATAAGACCACATAAATCATAGAAAATTAAATGGCAGGATGTAACTAAATGATTATATTAGGCTTATTGTTTTTAAAAAAAAAAAGTCCATATGTGTTAGATACTTTTGTTAATATTTTGAAGCTGAGGTTTATTAGGTTTGTTCATGCTAGCTAATGTGTTAAGTGAGGAATGAAACATGACAGACCATGCCGTGGTATGGAAATAATCCACGCATGGTAGGGCTGCACGATTATGGCCAAAATGATAATCACGATTATTTTGATTAATATTGAGATCACGATTATTCATTGATTTTAGGGAGAACATATTTTTATTGCACTTTCACATTTAAATAAAGAGACCGCTGCTTTCACCTCCATGTTGTGCTACATTCCTGCTAATGTAGAAATCTTTGCATCAAATTAGACTGGTCCTTAATGTGCATCATCTCGTAGAAGCAAAATATAAATAAAATTGTACCCAAAATATAGGATAAGTAAAAATAATTACGCCATCAACCAAATGAAAATATGAAATCAAATATAACAATATGCAACCAAATGAAAACAGTTCAGGCCTATGCAGAAAAGGCAATAACAGTGTTTACAGGAGGAGAGATGCAGCCAGATCATCCAATAGAGCGGCACAGGGATGACGTCATTTTGTACCCTAACCCGGAAGTTAGCATCACACCGGTTCCCTCGACAAAAACCCAATAGGATTTTCACATAGGCTTTTGGATTATCGCAAAAAAATAAGCTCAGAGATCAACAAAAATTTACAATACTAACACATTTTGTCCATCATGATAATTTTCACACATGAACACAACATTTATGAAGCTTGAAGCCTAAATACAAACTGCAGAAATAAACAGCTAACCGTATGCTATAAACGAATTATACCACAGTCGCTCGACTTCAACGTCACCATAAACAAGCTTCCATGAGCTTTTCCAAACTTTATTTAAAAACATTTTCTATAATATTTACATATTTATATTACAAAATATAAATATATTTATTTCTATAAAAATTTGCTCTGTGGATGAATCTTCATCCATGGTTGTTTTTTTTTTTTTTGGGATTTGTGCCCAGCATACCTGAAACAGTTTATCTGCTAAGACTTTTCCTGTTCGGCGTGATGACATTTAAAGTCCCCAGCAACCTCTGTAGTCCCATTTAGCAACTTGTTAGCAACCGCCTTTTTCAATACACATAAAAGCTTTATAAAAGTGTACTTTATGTCATAGAATCAAACATGAAAATATTTTGAGCTTGAGTTCACCACAGACCTTATTTCAGGGTTTTAACCAAAATCCCATTAAAAAAACCGATGGACTTCGAGACGATGGAACCGGAAGGGCTAAAATGCAAACTCGTTTCCGGGTTTTGGCGTACAAAATGACGCCATCCCTGCGCCACTCCATGGTGACTGTAAGTTTAGGAAGCGCTCGATTTGATCTGCAGCGGTGTTTTCTTTGAGCGGAGGACGAACTTTAAACGTCAATATCGCAATCATTCATGTTCATGTAATCGTGGGCAGTCAAAATCATAATCGAGATCAATATTCAATTAATCGTGCAGCCCTAACGCAGGGGTGGTGTGAAGTGGAACGATGTGAAACAGCTTGTTTTCACATAACTGGGCTGGAGTTTGCCAATGATTACAATGTTTAATTTATTACTGAAAAAAACACAAGATTTTTACCACCTACGTTAAAGTCGTTCACTCACCAGCATCACCTTTTCTTTCTCCCTCTCTCTATCTCTGTCTCTTTTTTTTAAAAAAAAAACCCACACAGCTTGTCATTTTACAGAGAAACAAGAAAGTGTAAACTTCTCTGTCCTGAAGACTTTCGCATGCTGGGAAACATTACAAAGCCCCTTGACTCTTGACACCTTGACAGCGCTGACTCCTTGCATGAATTTAGATAAACGCCTCTTAACAAAAACCTCACTATATCAATGATTGTGCATTTTTCTTTGTTAAACGACACGGCATTTTTAAAATCCATTTATCATTAGTCTTAGGTTATAGGGCACATCCGCCATACAAATCACTTTCGTTATAATGCTCTGTCCTGAAGATGCTGACCCATGGCGGAAAACCAGCTGACTGTTCCAAAGTGCTTACACCCTCGACTGCTTCCATAAAAGTTTAATAAAAATCTCCTTACAGAAAACTTCACCTTATCAGCAGATCTTTTTTTTTCTTTGTTAAATGATGAGATGTTATATATATATATATATATATATATATATATATATATATATATATATATATATATATATATATATATAATGTGTGTATGTGTATATACATTTAAAGAGAAATGAGTAACATTTTATTATTAATATGATTTCACGTTATCAGTTGTCTCCTCCATCATTTATAGACACACATGGCCTGTACAGATACGAAAGCTTATCTCTGTGCAGCTCTGATTAATTGTGCCTGGATTGTTTTCTGTCTCTATTCCACTAATACAGGCAGAGTGCTGTACACGCGTTGTCACCGTTGATGAATGATCACTCTTTCCCCTTTGGATTTGTAAAAAGGTCATCATTGGCACACAGTCATGCCACTTCTCTGCACCTTGTTTAATTTGGCTTCAATAAAAAGCAATTATCTGATCGGCCTAAAGGCATAGAGGGCATTTCCTGGGGTGAACCTTTGTTTTGCCAAGTGTTAATGGAAATAATTGTAAGCTCTGCCTTAGCAGATTTAAGTAGAGAGGAACACTGGAGATGGTTATCAGCGTGTCATATGAAAATATTTGACTTTCCGGTTATACAAATGTTTATATTTTCTTAATTCAGCATTCATTAAAGTTACTAAATTTGATAATCAAGGATTATGACCTAAAAGTTAGCTTTTAATGCATAAGCATTATTATTTGGTTCATCTGAAGTGGTTGATTTTCAATTCGATGTGGTGAGAATAAACATGTAGAGTCATGTGAAAAAATTAGTACACCCATGGAAATTGTTGGCTTTTTTTGACATATTTGGACAAGTCAACGTTTGATCCTCTTTGAAACAGTGCCTATTAATAAAGTTGATACACTCTATCAAATAACACATAAAATTTGCATTGTGTAGTAATTTTCACAATTTAAATGAACAAAAAACAATTTATCACACCTTCAAATCCATATAATTAGAATCAGGTGTTCAAGTTTGGGTGCCAGTGATTAGAATCTGTTTAAGGAGTGCAGGTGGAACCGGTCTTATTTATACCCCTTTCATATCTAGTGTCTGGTGTTCCCTTTGTTATTGAGGTGTGTGGTGTCATCATGCCAAGATCTAAAGGGATCTGTAAGGCCTTCAGAAAAAAGGTTGTGGATGCCTATGAGTCTGGCAAGGGATTTAAAAAGATCCCTTTATTTATATCAACTTTATTAATATTTGCTTGTCTAAATATGTCAAAAAAGCCAACAGTTTCCATGGAGTGTACTTATTTTTTTTCAGATGAATGTACTTTCCTTTCCATTTGACTTTAAACATTCTGTTTGCATAGTCGACTTTCTTTTAACATTTCCAGTTCACTAGACCAGACCAGAGAGGGTAATTTAAATGAAAAAGTCTGTGAAAGGTTATAAAAACTTTTCTCTTTCTGACCTAATGTTTCTAGCCCTGTAGCTAGTCTCCATTGCAATGAGCTGCCTTTAGTTAAATAATTTACATAAATGTACGTGTTTGGCTGCAACAGAGGATCTGCTTCAGAAATCCCATAATTCGTATTTAGAAAACTGGAGTCGCTGAACTATTGTCAGGTTTTTTAACATGTATTTATCAGCTCTGCTATGCTATTATATCTAATGTTTAGGTCGGTCCACTGAAGTAATATCAGTTATAATATCTCTAAAGTGCCATAAGAAAAAATAAGCTATAAATCTGGGATGCTCAGTCAATTTCAGTCCTGGAGGGTTGGAGTCCAGCACAGTTTGATCATTTCCCTTCTCTAATACACCCACTAACTCTGCTAATTAACTAGTAATTACTTGCTGAGTTAAATCATGTGTCTTTTAAGCAGGGAAGTCATCAAACTTTGCTTTATGCTGACCCTTCAGGACTGGATTTGGACACCCCAATTTAAAGCTTTTTTTTTTTCAAACGTGACAAACATCCTACAAAGTCATTAACTTTGGTCGATAGATTTCTGATGATGTTTTCAAGCTGGCTTTTCAGGTATTTACTAAGCAGACTCTTCTTAAATCCCTCCAAGAACTAGTTTTTCTGTCTGAGATATTTCACTATGAATGGAGCTTACAATACTGTTAGACCCAGGTGTGAGCTGGCACATTTATAAAATCACTGTTGTGTATTTGTGTAAAAAAAAAAATAAATAAAATAAAAAATTTCAGTCCACAGTTAGACGTTGCCAAACGACATCTAATTGTTTTGTGTATAGTGAATTAATTATGTAATGAATTAAGCATGCCATATTTCTGACACTAAGCATGTATATTCTACATTGCTTTATTCTAATGATGGTGCTATTTAGAGGAAAAGATCTCCATGTGTATGTGTGAGCCCATTAGCCTCGCTTGTGTCGGGCAAAACCCAAATGCATGCAAGGTGATTTAGCATGAAAGGGGTTTTGTAATTATCCACACACCATTATGTCGCTAATTATTTTATTACACCATTAAGTCATTTCGGTCACACTTTGTGTTTACTAGGAGATTATAGGAGCACATTTTCAATTTGATGGCAGCCATGTGTAGCCTGTAGAGTGACGATGTAAATTAAACATGCAGAATAGCACTAGCAATTGAGCAACAGTATAAATACCATTTACTCTCTGTGGATATCAGCGATATACTTTGATTTGACCTATATTCAGTTCATTTCAATTTTGTTTGTATAGTGCTTTTAACAATAGACATTTTTACAGAAATCTGTATGTGGATTTAGATGCACAGTGAGCAAGTCAAAAGGGGACAGTGACAAGGAATGACACCCTTAGAGTTATAAGTTCCAGAAAAAACATAGAAACACAAATTTGTTTAATGATTTTATTAATCTTACAAATGGTTTGCAGAGATATTTATTTTTATAACAAATCTATTAAATTATGATTTATATATTGGGTGTATACACTCAGCGATGACTGTTTGTACAGTTGAATATTGGAAAGAAAAACACAGCTGTCCACTTTCTGTGGATCTGTGCCAACTATAGCCTCACATCTCTGTTCTTGGCTGACAGGTGTAGACAATACTAAGTAACCATGTTTCTGATTTAAAAAAACAAACAAACAAACAAACAAAAAAAAACATCTGACCGGCAGAGATAGAGGTTCTCCAAAAAGGCCAAAGCAACCTACCAGCTGATTTCCTGCACATCTACAGCATAATTACTCTCACAATTGACGACTGACTTGTATATACATTATGAGCTGTGCTGTGTATGTGTTATGTTAATCACAGACACATAAGCATTTGCAACGGTCATAAAATGTTTCAAGGTATTCAATCCCAAAATCCTCCTCCAAAGCCAAATTGTGGGCATGGTCTCTTTCAGGATAACCCCACCCCCATGCAGAGGGCACTAGAGCTCACTGAATGGTTTGATGAGAATGAAAATTATGCAAATCATGTTCTATGGCCTTCACAGTTACCAGATTTCAACGCAGTTAAACATCTACGAGAGATTTTGGATCTATGTGTTTTACAGTGCACTCCAACACAATCACCAAAACACTAATTGGGGAAATATCCTTTGGAAAAGTGATGTTCATCCATCTGACTTGTAGAATCTATGCCGAGGAACATATAAGCTTGTCTGGTGGCTGGTTGTGGTCCAATACCTTACTAACACACTTTATTTTGGAGTCAGTTTCAATATCTATGTCATTATAAACATCATTTTTATTATAATGATTACTAAGATTTAGTAGTAGCATTATTTTCCTATGATGTCTTTGGTTCTAAGTTAGGTCTGTCCTTGTTAAGTGTGTTTCAAGAATAATAATAAATACATTTGGGGCAGAAAGAACTGCTTCATGTATGAAACTAAATCTATGAGGAACATTTTTCTCTTGTTTAGTTTACAGAACATCTTTGCAGTTTGCATTTACAGCAGAATGAATAACCCAGGTGATGTGTCTGTTTCAGCTGATCGGCAGCTTCATCTTGGCCATTGGCATTTATGCTGAGGTGGAGAGGCAGCGATATAAAACTCTGGAGGGGATCTTCCTTGCTCCAGCCATCATCCTCATCATACTAGGGGTTGTCATGTTTATCGTCTCCTTCATTGGTGTGTTGGCGGCGCTGCGAGACAACTTGACTCTCCTCAAAGTGGTGAGTTTGAACCTGACCGTCTCTGTCTCTTTTAGCCTTTTATAGCCAGTCTCGCCTTTTGATTCTGGAGAAATGCATGCAGAGGTCTTTAAGATCTAAAGTGGATTCACATTAGAGTCTTGACAGCGGTTCAATTTAAGAAGACCTGAAGAAGGATGGTTTGATGCAGATGGAGGATTTGAAGTGCAGCTGAAGCTAAAACTGTGGTTGAATAGGAAATGGGGTGGGGGTGGGTTTCCAGGTCAATGGAGTAATTGACATGTAATTGAAGAAGCTCAGTAATCATATCCATGTACTCACCAGGGTTCTGCTTTCACAATTCAGTTCATTTACAGGTGAAAGTAATCAGACCTTTGACTTTCAATTGCACATTTTTAATGGGTCAAGCCCCAGATATATTTGCATAGACTACATGTACAGCGAGACAAGCTTAGCAGTAAATGTCTGTTAAAAAGAGCTGGGGAAAAGTAATTTTAATATTTATAATATTTTTTATGATGGATAAAATTTTGCCTACATTTTACAAACAATCAATTCCAGGAACACAAATAATAATTATAGTATAATTAGTCATAATAATATAGTCAATATGTTAGTATCGTCTAATGAAGAATTCAAGTCTTCCAGAAGCAGGAACAGATAGAGAAATTATATATGAATACGAGATGAATTAAAATTTCATGCCTGACCCTAACGGTCAGTACGTTTACATGGACAACGATATTCCGATATTAACCCGATTAAAACAATACTCTGATTAAGAAACTAGCATGTAAACAGAAATTTTTGATTAACGTAATCCGACTAAAGTCATACTCGAAGTAAACACAAATCGAATTAAGACATGTGGAGTATTCCTATTTTAGCCGCATTATCAACGTGCATTACAGACATGTACACACCTTAATCACACTATTAATGTCGGGTGGCCGTTTTCACCGCATTTTGCGACAGGACATGTACACACACGGCAGTGCTCAACCGTTTGACGGCAAACAAGAGAGCACGGCTGCGTCTGAAACCGCATAATTAACTACTATATAGTAGGCGAAATACACGTCTATAGTAGGTGAAATACTTGGTTTCGGACAGCCCATCAGTCATCTATTTGCACGTATAGCATGACAAATAATTAACTGCACTTGAAGCTTTCGTAACATTAAAAATTAAATGCCCAAAAACTGTATATGGTACCATAACGAAGACCAACTGTATGAAGGGAACATCGGACTGCGTGGCGTGGGGACCTAATGACGTGTGCCGTTAATTGATCTATGCTCTATAACATGTAAAATGGGAACATGAAAGGAATATTCTAAAAGCAACTCATGTACACACCTTAATCAGAATATTGTCTTATTCAGAATAAAGTCAATAATTAGATTACTACTGTCCATGTAAACGTAGTCAGTGACAAATAAACTAACCAATCCTCATTATCCAACTCTCTCTTCATGCAACGCTGAACATACTCTCCTCTCACAGGGATACTTTCTTAAAGCTTTATTTTTCCATCATGTAGAGTGACAAACACCATCAGGGTACACTGTGCTTCAGGCCTAAAGAAAAAATTGAAGCCTGTGACCCTTGACAAGTCTGTCAATTTTTATTTCTTCTGGGTTTTTTGAGCAAACACAACAATAGCACAATTTATGTTTACTATTAAAACACCTCTTGTTCCTAAATGTAGATTATTGATTTTTGTGCTCACCTTCTTCTGTTCCTTATTGCAGTTCCTCTACACATTGGCAATCTGTCTGATTTTGGAGCTCA
Organism: Ictalurus furcatus; assembly: GCF_023375685.1. Taxonomy (NCBI): domain Eukaryota; kingdom Metazoa; phylum Chordata; class Actinopteri; order Siluriformes; family Ictaluridae; genus Ictalurus; species Ictalurus furcatus. The sequence continues at coordinate 26,805,358 of NC_071257.1, read as the reverse complement.
CAGGTGGAATTGTGGCTCTGCTGTTCAGGAACCGAGTAGGTCTCAGTTTCTCACTTCCAGTGCAATAGGTTTGAAATGTGTTCAATGAGAGTGCCATCTTAGGATGAAGTAGTGTGTGACGGGTATGCTTTCCATGCTATGCTTTTTCTACTCCTATTAAAACTCAAATTAAAATCATAATGAAACACAATTTTTAGGGTTACTAATGTATCAGGAAGGAGTATTTCAGTGATTCTGGAGTTCAGTCACGTCGTCTATTAAGAAATGTGTTTCCAGTTACACAACTATCCGCTACGTGGCCATATGGAAAATGCAGTTATGCATTTTGTTCAACCACAAATTTCTACAAGTTGTGGTTTTATGTCAAACAATAAACACCCTCTCTAGGCTGCTAATAACAAGTCAGTCATTGCTACTGATGGTGGCACTTTTCATAAATTGATTGATAGACAGAGATTTGTATAGTTTTCAAAGTGCATAGCCACTGATGCACTACAGTATAGTGTGCTAGGTACATTAAAATACAAATCCTGTCATTAATAGGCTATAGACGTACAGACTATGCTGACCCTTTTTGGAAAATAGATTGGACATATGAACATTTATTTGATTGTTTTTAATTGTATTTTTTTATGGCCTTGCACATTGAGATTATGTTTGCATTTGCTGCAATCACCGTCGATATTCCTTCAAGAAACATGTCCTCATCTGTAGCAACAGTCAACCCCGCCTTTACATGTAGTTCAGAAATTCATTAGTAAAATGGAGCAAAAATCCATGTTAATGTAAGTCTTCAGTGTGACAAAATGTGAACAGAGTAAAGGATTTTGAATCATTTCTAAATTAAATTGTTTGGGTCATTTTTTTTTTATTTCAGAATTTAATGGCTTCTGAAGAAGATAATTGCCTTTACTTTAGCTTATATTTAAAGGCTGACATTCAGCTTTGAGAGCAGTAAAAAAAAAAAAAAATCATGCTTGTTTGTAATAGTAGAAGAGGTTGGACCGGAAATGTCAAAAATGTTTTTATTATCTCAGTGTAAAATTTAGTTAAATTGTATTTTGTTTTCCTATTTCAGACAATGAATCTTCTTAACAAAAATGTTCGTAAAGGCATGGTGAATTACTATGACGATCTAGACTTCAAAAACTTGATGGATTTTGTTCAAAAACAGGTAAGAACTTGCAGAGTCCAAATTTGACTCTGATTTTTAGTAGATTTATAATAGATTTTTTAGATTTCTTGCGTATAGTCTTTGTTTATTTTCCATATCCATGATAGCATGATTATTTCTAAGACAGTATCCGTGCTACTGAGTGTTCTAAAGAGGTCATTGTAAGAAAAAATTAAGATGTCGTCGAAGATCTCAAAGAAGAATAACTTTATTACGGCATGGCAGTGACAAAGTACATTAAGCACTTTTGGTTCGTTGGAGTCAAAGTGAACCCCGAACAATATCAGGACAGACATTTTATACTGTGTTTCAAACCAGGTTTTCTGTATGTAATGTAAATGAAGTTTCATTCTAAATGTAAATTACGGATAGCATTTGATGTGATCACTTTCCGTTCTCACAGTACTGATGTTGTTACAAATGACCCCAAATGATGAAGGATGATGATTGGATTATCGAGACAAATGTCTTTCTCAATGCTAATTATGGTCACGTAGCCCTTTGTTCAGGGAAGGATCTTGATGTCCCACTGCCGCTTCCATGCTATAACTGTGTGAATGTCACTTTAGGTGGTATTATACGCATATTGCTGAGTCCCAGATAAATTGTCCCTTTGATAATTCTGCCTTATTGGGGAACAAGCTTATCCTAACACAATTCGGGGTGGAATCTGCTGAGAGGCAGTCTGTAATTTCTTACATCATTATAGATTTCCCATCATCTGATAGCTAAAATAAAAACCCCACCTCTCAACAAGTTTTACCTTTAGCTCACCTGTCTGCAAAAATTTCTGAACAGTAATTGAGAGCTATTGATGTAACTGTAGAGTTAGTAAGGGATACAGTCACCTTGTCATATGGGAAGCAGTACCACTAGAGACCAAGATTTGACTGCAGGCTTTCATTACAGCCAACAGGAAGCACACTTGATTGGAAGAACACAGTTGATTGGTGACTAAGAGGAACTGATTAAACAAGGAAATCAGGTCCTGCTTTGTTGGAATGAAAGCCTGCAGTTCTTTGCAGATAAGATTGAAGACCACTGCTGTTCACCAGCTACAAAGTCATGATTACTCTGGCGTAGTTGTCTGCTAAGTATGAAAGCTGTTTAAATCAATACTCTAGTTCAGATGTTTCCAACCAGTTTTGACAGCTGAACCTCTTTATTGTTTTACATGTTTAACCTGACAAAGATATATAGTGGGGGAAGTAAGTATTGGATGTGACAACATTTTTTTTCAGTAAATATATTTCCAATGAGGCTGTTCACATGAAATTTTCACCAGACATCAATATTGACTCAAGAAATCCAGAAATATAAAGAATTCACAACATTAAAGTCCATAAATAAAGTTATGTGTAATAAAGTGGAATGACACAGGAAAAAAGTATTGAACACACTAAGGAAAAGCAGTTCTAGAAGGTAGGTAAGGCAATGAACCAGCTGAAATCTGTAAGTAATTATACCTATAAAAAGTATTTTTTTTATAAGCAAAGAGCTCTCCCAAGACCTTTGCAACCTTATTGTTGTGAAACATTGATGCAATCAGATACAGACATATTTCAAATCTTCTGAATCCTCCAGTAAGCACCATTGGGGCCAGTCACACAGAAGATCTCCTCGCAATATTTCTGACCAGTGAGTCAGAAGAATAGTCAGAAGAGTAGCCCAAGAGCCAAGGACCACTCGGAAAGAGCTCCAGAAACACTTGGAGGCAGCAGGTGCCATCGTCACAGAGAAAACAGTACGCGACGCACTCCACTGCTCATGCTCACCCCGCAAGACTCCATTACTAAAGAAAAGGCATGTCGAAGCTCATTTAAACTTTGCTACAACTCATTGATACAACTCCTATGAAATACTGGGAGAGTGTAGTCTGGTCAGACAAGAGCAAAATTGATCTTTTTGGCTGTTGTACTACACACCATGTTTGGAGAAGAAATGGCACTGCACATCACTCTAAAAACATTATACCAACAGTGAAGTTTGGAGGTGGAAGCATCATGGTGTGGGGCTGTGTTCATCGCATGGTACTGGCAGACTTCATATAATTGAAGGAGCGATGAATGGAGCCCTTTACTGGGAGATTATTGAGAAGAATCTGCTGCCATCCACCAGGATGATGAAGATGAGACGTGAGTGGACCTTCCAGCAGGACAAAGATCCAAAGCATACAGCAAAGGAAACTCTCAGTTAGATTCAGAGGAAAAAAAAATAAAGGTGTTAGAATGGCCCAGTCAATCATCTGAATTGAATCCAATTGAACAAGATTTAAAGACAATATGTTTATTGTTTATTGGGGGGGGTAATGAAAGATAAAGGTATACTTTTAAAATCAAATTTACTGTTCCATTACCATTTCTATCACAGCCTCTCAACCCCCCTCAAATGCCCCTGAGAAGCCTTCTCTATTAAATGAAATGAAATACTACCATTTAGTTAATCGACAATGTGCCACCTACTGTATATAAGCTGTCAATTAGCTAAACATATATTTGACACAGAGTAATCAGTATGAAGTATATTTTGTTTTTTATATATGAAATCAGTCACAATTTAATATGGCAATGTGAATTGTGCCAATCACTGCTGATATACGTTCATTATATCACTGCTGATGTACATTCATACCATCATCTCTAGCACCCAGGTCAAACCTGCTCTTTCTCTTAGCGAATGAATTCTCACAATTCCTTATTAAACATTCCTCTCAACTGGTTTGTGACTAGGATTTAAGAAGTAGTACGTTTCTGAAGGCAGCACAGTGCATTCATAAAATCCTGACAGATTTCTCAGTTCTTTGCATGCCAACAGCTTAAACTCCTTCACTTTGTCTGCTCACTGCCAAGTGCTCGAATCTGTATGCTCCAGCGTGGTTGTTGTAATTGCTGTGATCTTTTAGATGTTCACAATTTATGCAAAGATGGTATGCCTTGTTTGAATAAATAGAGATTTATTATTTCGGAATTTTACTGAAAAGGCAAGTAGTTGCCAATGGTTTATATAATCATTGCTTCTCAGGCTCATGTCTGACGCCTATCAACAGTCACATTATGCACATTTGTCCTTTTCAAAGGGCCTCAAAGTAAGCGTAAGCCTTTTGGCATTTCCACCTGTCTGAGATCCTTTCCAATACAACACCCACGGCTCAGTGGGTCATGCAGATTTTGTGGCTCATGCTGGGAGGTCCAAACCGGTCCACAGAGCACGGTTAAAATCTGCCCGCTCTGCGCTGGTCAGTGGTTCGCATCGTGTTACCTAGTGAGACTTTGAGTTGTTTGGCTTCCCATACCATTACTCACCTGTTTTTAAATTCCTGCCAAGATAGTAAATGTCAGTCCTCTCTGGGCATCACGTGGTCTTCACCTCTTGACCTCAGTTTACAAGTATGTAACTGTGGTAGCAGTTAATGGCAGTCTGTAATCTGTCAGAGCTTTTGGAATCTGTCAGAGAAGCTCTGTATTTTCTGCAAATGTTGGAAGTTATTTAATTACAAAACACATTATAGCTTTGTCACATCCATCTTATTATATTAAGTAGGTCTGGGCCATATGACTGTATAATAATGTCATAGTGATAAATTATGGCACAGTACAGTTGTCACAAAGGGTATCGCAGGTATCATCAGTACTTATAACACTGTCTTACTCACAGATAGCTGATTGCATATTAAAATATTTTTGTTAAATATTCAAGTATTGTAGATTATGAGTATCTTTTGAGTATAGTTTTTTTTAATAGGATTTGCATGCAGCACTAGCATTTTGACGGCACTCTGTCAGCAAACCTAAATATTGGGATATAATATTTTCGCCACAGCACTAATGAAATCTCAAAACTGATTGGTCAGAAGGTGTTGATTTAGTTTTCTAAAACAGTAGCTCTTAGAGTAGTTCCAGCTGCAAGGCAAATCTAATATTTTATTGTTTCTATAGTAACAACTCAGTCTCTGGAATTATTTATATGGTATTTTCTGAGGAGATGTTTATTTAGCATTATTGGAACGAGTCTCCAGTGTCACCACTTAGTAACAGTCAAAGGTTAAGCTGTTCCTAAAAGTTTTCAGACACAGGAAAGTCTTCAGGACAGATGACTTTGTGCTTTGCAGTTTCTCTGTAACATGAGTAACTGTTTTTTTTTTTTGTTGTTGTTGTTTTTGGGCTGATTAACTTGAGGCGAGAGAGAAAAAGAGAGGCCTGTGAAGGACTGTTTATAGCTGATATAACATCAATGATAACAGGGACTAACCTCTTTGGCAGACATGCCAAAACATATAACTATAAACAGATTAAAGAATGACATTGTTTAATAAATAAAATAATTGTTAATGTTGGTAAATTGCTGTGGTATAAAAGAAATAAAATCTTTGGGGTGTGGCATTCTGGAAAATAATCAACGATATGGTTGACGTGGTCCAATGCAAGGCTACTGTTACCTCCCCACAGTTGATGGTTTTCCAAGCCAGCATGTCCTGAAGCATGTCATCATCAGCTGCTGATGATGATAGTTGCAGTTGCAGTAGTAGTAGTTGCAGTAATGGTAGTGGTTGCAGGTGTTGTTGTTGCAGTAGAAGTTGGTGTTGTTGTAGTAGTTGTTTTTGTAATAGTTGCAGTTGTTTTGCAGTAGTTGTTGTTGTTGTTGTTGCAGTAGTAGTTGTTGCAGTAGTAGTAGTTGTTGTTGTTGCAGTAATAGTGTTGTCGTTGCAGTAGTGTTGTTGCAGTAGAAGTTGGTGGTGTTGTAGTAGTTGTTTTTGTAATAGTTGCAGTTGTTTTGCAGTAGTTGTTGTTGTTGTTGCAGTAGTAGTTGTTGCAGTAGTAGTTGTTGTTGCAGTAGTAGTAGTTGTTGTTGTTGCAGTAATAGTGTTGTCGTTGCAGTAGTGTTGTTGCAGTAGAAGTTGGTGGTGTTGTAGTAGTTGTTTTTGTAATAGTTGCAGTTGTTGCAGTAGTAGTGTTGTTGCAGTAGTAGTTGTTGTTGCAGTAGTGTTGTTGCAGTAGAAGTTGGTGTTGCAGTAGTTGTTTTTCTAATAGTTGCAGTTGGTTGCAGTAGTAGTAGTTGCAGTAGTAGTTGGTGTTGTTGCAGTAGTTGTTGGTGTTGTAGTAGTTGTTGGTGTTGTTGCAGTAGTTGTTTTTGTAGTAGTTGTTGTTGTTGTAGTAGCAGTAGTTGGTGCTGTTGCAGTAGTTGTTTTTGTAGTTGTTGCAGTAGTAGTAGTTGTTGCTGATGTTGTAGTAGTAGTAGTTGTTGTTGCAGTAGTAGTTGTAGAAGTTGCAGTTGTTGTTGTAGTTGCTGTTGTTGCAGTAATAGTAGTTGCAGTTGTTGCAGTAGTAGTTGTAGTAGTTGCAGTTGTTGTTGTAGTAGTAGTAGTAGTAGTTGTTGCAGTTGTAGTAGTTGCCGTAGTAGTAGTACTTCTGTAGTATTATTAATATTCGTATTAGTAGTACTGCTGCTGTTCATTTTTATTCATTCATCAACTATGTGCCACAGCAGAGACTTTGTGTTAAGTTGGACAGGATCTAGTGACTGCTTAAATAATTGCCTCAGAATATATTCTGTTCAGATCAGATGAGGGACTGGCATATGAATTGCGATGTGCTAGGGAATTGTGATGTCTAGGGAATGAGAAAGAGAACTAATATTTATTCATTTATTTCCTCCTGAAAACTTTGGCTCAATAAATGAATACAAATCAGCATAGATAATTCATTTTACTTTCCATACATCATGTCTTGTTGACCCAGGTTCATTTCACTCAGACAATCTTACCAGTTACTCATTATAATTAAGTGTTGTGCTGTTTGATGTGTTCTGGCAGTATAATAATCCTGCAGCACCTAACACTGGAGCATAGCATCACAGTAGCACCCTCAAAGTTTCTTAATATTTTTCATCAAAAATATAAGCATGTGAAAAATTAAGTATGCCCCATGGAAATTGTTGGGTGTTTTGTTTTGTTTTGTTTTTGCATATTTGGACAAGCAAACATTTGATCATCTTTGAAACAGTGGATATTAATGAAGTTGATATACTTTGAAAAAGCTAATTTTCCTTGTGGTTTTGTTTATTATTTATTCAACAGAAATATCAATAGATGCGATGTTCTTCTGTGGAAAAAAATAATTACACCCTTGACCTTGGAAGCTAGTATTGCCCCCTTTAGCAGAAATAACTTCTTGTAGGCATTTTGCACAATCGTCCACCAGTCTTTGACATCAGCTTGCTGGAATTTTTGACCACTCTTCCATGCAATATTCTTTCAGTTGCAAGATGTTTTAGGGTTTTCCTGCATGTACTGCCCGTTTCAAATCCCCCACGACATTTCAATGGGATTCAAATCCAGGCTTTGACTAGGCCATTCCATAACCCTCCATTTCTTCTTTTTGAACCATTCCTTGGTGGGTTTTCTAGTGTGCTTAGGATCATTATCCTGTTGAAAGGTCCAACTTCAGTTCAACTTTGGGACAGATGTCCTCACACTATCTTCAAGCACTCATTGATATGATGCAGAATTCATAGCTGAATCAATGAATGCAAGCTGTCCAGTCCCTGGGGCAGCGAAGCAACCCCAAACCATAACATTTCCACCACCATGCTTCACAGTTGGCATGAGGTGCTTCGCCTGAAAAGCTGTCTTTGGTCTGCGCCAAACATGTCTGCTGTTACTGTGGCCAAACAACTCTATCCGTGATCATTCCAAAAAGCCTGGTCTTAAACTGTAGACTTGCAAAGGCAAAAATTTCTTGGCACGCCTCACATGCAGGTCATTTTTATGCAATCTCTTTCTGATTGTAGAAGCAGGCACTTTGACACCAACATTTGCAAGACTTACTAGCAGATCCTTTGATGAAATTTTGGGGTTCTTGGAGACTTCTTTTTGCATCAGATGATTTGCTCTTGGGCTGAATTTGCTGAGACAGCCAGTCGTGGACAAATTGGCAGTCATTTGAAATCTGTGCCATTTGTAGATAATTTTCCTTACAGTGGAATGATGTATTTAAAATAATTTGTAGATCTTTTTAAATCTCCCTTGCAAGACTCTGGCATCCACAACCTTTTTTCTGAAGACCTTACAGAACTCTTTAGATCTTGGCATCACACCACACACCTCAATAACAAAGGGAACACCAGACATTAGATACGAGAGATGTATAATTAAGACAAGTTCCACCTGCACTCCCTAAGCAGGTTCTAATCACTGGCACCCAATCGTAAGCAAACGATTCTAATTTTATGGATTTTAAGGTGTGTTAAATGTAGGGGTGTACTTACTTTTCCATTTGACTGATTTGTTTTTTGTTAATCTACATTGTGAAAATTACTACAAAATGTTTGCTTGTCCAAATATGTCAAAAAAGCCTTTTCCATGGGGTGTACTTATTTTTAATGTGTCCTTTCTCAGGTTTTAATCTGATGTATTTATATATGATGACAAATGTGATTTTATTTTACCTAGTTCAAATGCTGTGGTGGGATGGAGTACAGCGACTGGGCAGTGAACATGTACCACAACTGTTCATCCCCAGGACCTCTGGCCTGCGGAGTGCCTTATACATGCTGTGATAGCAAGGTTTGTCTCTTTCACTATCCACACTTGATAGTGTATTAAAGATTTCAATCTTTTATTTATCTTTGCATGTCCACTGTCCTCTACACCTCTGGTGCTTGAACTGGTGTCTTGGTGACCCTCAGGGGTTCGTGAAGCATAGCTCATAGGTCCAGATTGTGCTACTGTGATGGAAATCACAAGCCACCATTTTCACAGCTATTGTATTTATCATTGAGTTCTCAGCCTGTTTAACTTTCGCCTATGTCCCCATTGGAATGTAGTGGATTAAGTAAGTAAAGTAAGTAAGCTTATTTAACTGGCTGCTTGAATCTTTTTGCGTTCTATTTTATCTGTTTCATTTATTGGTCTGGCTTCTTGCTTAGTTTTCAGTCTCTCATTGTAAGTAAGGGCAGCAGTGTCTGCCATATTGCCCTCAAAGCAGCTAAGCTAGCTAAATTTAATTGAAAAGAGTAGTCACTAACTTAACATAATTTTAAAGGGAACTTTAGACTTAGAATTTATTTATAATATTTTGGACAAGCGAAGAGAGCACTGTCTCTAACTAATGCTGAGATTTTTTGTTTTTTTTTGTTCACAACCCACTCGCCCACACTCCTATTGACCCCCAGATGCACGGCGTCTGTATTAAAAGCCTGTTGTCCAATAAGTGTTGATCTTTCCTTCCATTAAAACGCAGTGTACTTGAAATTGCCATGGAAGCCCATAGAAGCAGTGCGACATGGGAAAGGGTCTGTAGCTGAAAACTTTACAAGAGCTTCAGAATTTCCAAGTGCAACACTGTTAGTCACAAAATAACTTCCTTTTTTGGTGCTGCTTTAGAGACAAACATAAATGTTTTTGCTGCCAGCCTTAAGCAGTTTTCCCTCAAGATAAAGATCTTTACTCTCATTTGAACTATTAACACAATTTGAGTTACTTTTTAACGAATGTAATAATAACTGACCCTGAGCTAATGGAGAGTTTACAGCATCACTGTGGTAAGGCACAAATTGGATGTTTGGATGATTTAGCCCTTAGGGTTTGCTGGTTTCCTCACTTTAATATACCTTAGAAAAATTGTGGGGTTTTTTTGTTTTGTTTTTTTAACTGATTTGAGTCTCTTAAGTCTTTTACTTGGCTTTGCTTTCTGTTTGTGAACAGCATGTTTGATTTTTGAAATTTCCTTCCCCTTCAGTCATGTAAATTGACTTCCAATTCCAGTTGTTTTCTTTCCTCTGTTCAGTTGTTTCCCCAGATGGACTTTATTATATATTGCATTTCAATACATGCTTTATGTTCACTTTATCTGTCAGCACTGTTGTACCTGTTGCATGGTTATGTAACTCCAGCCTGATCTAAAACATAGTTTCCATCCTTTAGCTTTACCTGTTATTATTCTGCCTGTTTTTCCTACAAAATGTCATCTTCAGTGAAATATATATATATATATATATATATATATATATATATATATATATATACACACACACGCACACACTACAGAACATTACTAATATGTCAGTGTATGTATATTTTACTTATTTTAAATGCTATATTTCTACATACTGTATATTCTATAATTGCATACATTGTGTATATACTGTATGTCAAGTATAATTTCAACCAATATATTTTAAATACTGTATTGCTAAATACATTATATGGCCAAAAGTATGTGTACACCTGACCATCATACCTGTGCTTTTTAAACATCAAATTCCAGATTTAGTCCCCTTTTGCTCTTCTGCAAAGCCTTTCCACTAGATTTTGGAGTGTGTCTATGGGGATTTGTGCTCATTCAGCCACAAGAGCGTTACTGAGGTCAGGCACTGATGTCAGGTGAGGAGGCCTGGCATGCAGTCAGCATTTCAGTTTATCCCAAAGGTCTTCAGTGGTGTTGTGGTTAGGGCTCTGTTCAGGTAACTCAAGTTCTTCCACTCAAACCTTGGTAGACCATGTCTTCATGGAGCTCGCTTTGTGGACATATTCATTGTCATGCTGGACCATGTTTGGGCCTTTTAGTTCCAGTGAAGGGAAATTGAAATGCTACAGCATACTAAGACATCCTGTACAATTGTGTGCTTCCAACTTTGTGGCAACAGTTTGGGGAGGACCCACATTTGGGTGTGATGGTCAGGTGTCCACAAACTTTTGGCCATATAGTGTATTTATACACTCAGCAGCCACTTTAAGAGTAACACCTGCTCATTCATGCAACTACATCAAACATCAGAATGTGGGGAAAAACAAAAAACATCCAATGAGCGGCAGTTCTGCAGGTGGAAATGGCTTGTTGATGAGCAAGATCAAAGTAGAATGGCCAGACTGAGATACTTTTCTGCTCACCATGCTTGAAAAGATTGGTTATTTGAGTTAGGGAACCAGTCTGGCCATTTTCCTCTGAGCTCTCTCATCAGCAAGGTAATTAACCAAATCCATGTCTTTGAACCAAATCCTTGTTTCCCACTCCAAGTATATATACCAACACTCAACCGAAGAAATCTAATCTAGTCTCTAATCAAATATTTATAATGTCAAAATATCAGGAATTATATGATAAATGAAATTTAGTGAAAATGAAATCAGAGTTTATAGTAATGTATTTGAAAGGGTGCCAGCTGTATGACTGGAAAATGCTGTTTAGCAGAACATCTCTGGGAACTCTCTAAAGAGCACTGTGGGAGATCAGCAAGAAATGATCCACAACTGTAAATGGTAAATGGCGCACTTATGTAGCGCTTTTATCCAAAGCGCTTTACACTGTGTCTCATTCACCCATTCTCACACACCAATGGTAGCAGTGCTGCCATGCAAGGCGCTAACCTGCCATCGGGAGCAATTTGGGGTTCAGTGTTTTGCCCAAGGACACTTCAGCATGTGGAGTCATGTGGGCTGGGAATCGAACCGCCAACCCTAAGATTAGTGGACAACCCGCTCTACCACCTGAGCCACAGCTGCCTTACCAGTTACCCTTAACATTTATGTGCAAGTATTTCTATAACCGTGTTGGATGGACAGTGAAATAATTGCACAGAGGCTTGGTGCTTCATTTGCTAATCAAACTTCTGTACATAGTTGAAGGAACAGTACCAGATTTTCTTCCTGGTCGTTAATTTGTACACATTATTTCTTCTCGTTTTACCTTTGTAGCACTCTATATCTCCTGAATGTTTATTGTAGTAAAAGAGTTTATGCTGAAATGTGGAAATCCTTGAAAAGCCCAATAATGTAAAATGAAATGAGTAAAATATGTGCGTTTCATCATGAGAGAAGTTTTAAGAATGTACTACTGTCTTAATATAAGGGATAATATTAGGGTATAAACAGATAAAGAACAGATATACTGTAAAACAGATATAAAAAAAACCCCCCCAAAAACAGTGAACAGAAGATAGAGCCAAATGGTTTTCACCAGCGTTAATGCAGTATATTATCAGTAATGCTTAAAAGGACAGTTTTAATGTTATGATGCAGCTTTTTCTTGTTTTGTCATGTCTCTGTTGATGTTAATGTGCATTTAATTTGTTTTTCAGCTAAATGAAGTTACAAATACGTTGTGTGGGTACAAAGCCCTAGAAAAACAGGTAAGTTTGATTACTCACAATGATACTGACTCACAATTACCCATCTCTCTCACAGACAAACGGAAAACACAGCGCAGGGTTTTAATTCTTTTTGTATTGACAGATACAACCAAATAATAAAATTAATAGATTCAGCTGTTGAATGTGAAAGCTTAACTAGTTTACATTTATGCCGTTTTAATAGGCTCATATGCTTCTGGCACTTAATGGGTTTAAGTGTTTAATTATTGAGTTTATTGCAAAAAAAACCCCAATAAAATAATGAATGTGATTTATAGCTGTTTGAAATGGTAAAATATTTTCTTTCTGTTTGGGAACCATCAGAGATTAGACCTCATAGGCACCATATATGTGCGAGGATGCACTGATGCTGTCTTTCTCTGGCTAATGGATAACTACAAGGTTATGGCTGGACTCCTACTTGGTATTTTACTTCCTCAGGTAAGAGTTATACTTATCAATACTTAGCAAATGAATGTAACAATAAAAATAATAATATTCTATTAAAAAATAATATATCATATCAAAATAAGAATACTCCCATATTCTCTAATTTTATGAAGTCATATTTGCCAATTCATTCTTCATCTTCTTCATCTTCATCTTCATCTTCATGCTCAACACAAAAAAGTCCAGAATTGAACATGGACCATAGACATGTTCTGTTTATTTGAATACATTACAAACTAACGAAGAAGTCTTACAAACTAACCAAAAATCCTGAAAACTAGCATCATGGTTAAAAGAAAATGTTGTGCAGTCAAGGCAGGATAGAAAACTACTAACTCTAACTCTACTACTCTGTCCTGTCTGTCTCATGAATAAATTGAACTAACCTGACTTCTGACAGATGAAACCAGTTGAAGTTTTCTGGACTTCATTAAACATATAATGAAGAAAAAGAACCGCATCCTGCTTCAGGAAACCATACATACAAAAAGGCACCAAAAAAAGAAGCCACACTTAGGAATTTAAATTTGAAAAAATTAGAATTTAAATCCTGTGCAATTGCAAACAAAATGGCAATAAATTCAATAAACTCTTGTCTTTCCTGAGTTGAAAGAGGAATTCTCATGCAGGAAATCAGGACAGTCAGAGGTCAGTACAAATCCATAAACAAATGTTCTGTTCTGCAAAACCGGAAGATCAGTTAATAATCAGTGGCTAGAGAGATACTTTATGGTAGCTCAGTGGTTAAAGTTTTGACCTGAAGGATGTGAGTTCAGTATAGCCTCTTGCATAGGCAGATATGAATCTCTCTCATGTTTTTCCAAATGACGGTTATCTTTCACAGTAATGAAAGCATTGTAAGTATTTAGAAGTGTTTATAATGATTTCCTTTCATTTGTGATTTCTGTGCATGTTTCTGAAACTTGTCCTCGTTTGGTAAAAGCCTAGTACAGGTGTAAATAACATTAAAATTATATGTCTTTATTTAAAATGATGTTAGGATTAAAAGCTGTTGAAAATATTGTAGTAATACAAGCATAATATATTCAATTTGGAACGAATTAGGTAATGGGTTCCAAGGTTTATCAAAATAGTTTTTTGACTCTCACACAAACATAAATGTGCTGTTTAGATTTCTCTGTACATTTTCCACCATGGGAAAATCTTCAGGAGAGAGGACTTTGTGCTTTTTTGGGTATCTTGGTAACATGAAAAGCTGCCTATTTTTGTCCTATTAGCTTCAAGAGAGAGTAAACGAGAGGCTGGTGAGGAAACAATTGTTAATACATGCTGTAACATAAGCGATAACAGGAACTTGTCTCACAGATGTTCCACGCTATAAAGTGTAACTATAAATGGTTAAAAAAGAATGATGTGCTGTTCATTAATACATTAACTTTTTTAATCAATGTCAAATTGCTGTGGTATAAGAGGAATAAAACACTTCAGGCATACTGTTATAGGAAAATAATCAACTTCACGGTGAAAACAACTGCTTGTCAGACCACACTGTCATGGATTATTTTCCTATAACAGCACACCCTTTTTTAAAAAAAAAAAAAAAAAAAAAAGCTCTGAAGATTTGAATAGAAAATATTCTCAGATCCATGGCATGAGTGATAGCTCCTACAGCAATACAATATGGCGTAATTAATTATCACAGAATTTGTAACAGTATAAGAAACCGTTTCGCTCTATTCACGTTTGTGCCACAGAGGCTGATTAGACAAAGCTGAACGAGTTGATGAAAAGACGTTTTGAAAGGCTATTGTGCTTTCATGCAAATCCACTGTTCACAGCAACAACAGTGCAGAATAAAACTGTCAGGCTGTGAGCGTGAATATTTCACTCACTCCTCGCTTCATTAACTCAACTGAGGTGAAGATAAATGAGCAAAAAGGAAAGGAACCTTTTCTTTACTTTAGTATCAGGTGTAGAGTTTTGATAAACTAATTCATATTCACATTTTACAAACCGCATTATAGAAGGATAAATCTTACATTTCTGCATTTGAGTAACTGATATTAGAATCAGATGCTTACGCTTAGTTTTCTGTTTGAAGTGTGAGAAATATCTTCAGAGATGATGTCGTCAGTGCTTGGCTCTCTGTTCAGTGATTATGCCTTAACACTACTGCATTTCCTTGTCTTTGTGGCAAAAAAACATTTACATAAATGCCACATCAACACAAATCACCTTTCCTCAATTAGCCTTTGCGGTTTTTAGTTTAAGGTTGTGGCGATTAAAGTGCAATTTTGAAATAGTATAACATTTCCTGCTCTTTCTGATTTTCCGTCACATACGTCATAGCTTTATTTCTTCTTTTTCCATCCATCTGCTTGTACTGCTGAGACACGGTTACTGCTAACCCTAACCCTAACCCTAGAAGTGGCGGTCTCAGTAACTTAAACAAGTGAATACCATCACCAAATCAAATGCGAGGTAACAGTCATTCTAGCTTTATACTGCTACCTTAGACGTTGGACTTTTTTTTTTACTTGGCGCTCAATACATGACAAACAGCTCAAGATAGTGTTAACTAAATCTCTCAAACCCTTAGTGATAACTTTATCACACAAACACATTCTCTGGAAAACGATGTCTCAGCAATTGCTTGACTAAACCTTTAAGAAATGAATACAAACATAATACTTCAGATCTGTGAATGTGAAGCAGGAAAGTTTGTCTTAATTACGGTCCTGACATGCCTTCTGACTCTGCTGGCAAACTGCAAATCAGTTGTGTTCTCCTTTTGGTAAATCTTTTAGTAGTAGTAGTAGTAGTAGTAGTAGTAGTAATGGTAGTAGTAGTGGTGGTGGTGGTAGTAGTAGTAGTAGTAGTGGTGGTGGTGGTAGTAGTAGTAGTAGTAGTAGTAATGGTGGTAGTAGTAGTGGTGGTGGTGGTGGTAGTAGTAGTAATGGTAGTAGTAGTGGTGGTGGTGGTGGTAGTAGTAGTAATAATGGTAGTGGTAGTAGTAGTAATGGTAGTAGTGGTGGTGGTGGTGGTGGTAGTAGTAGTAATGGTAGTGGTAGTAGTAGTAATGGTAGTGGTAGTAGTAGTAATGGTAGTAGTAGTGGTGGTGGTGGTGGTAGTAGTAGTAATGGTAGTAGTAGTAGTGGTGGTGGTAGTAGTAGTAATGGTAGTAGTAGTAGTGGTGGTGGTAGTAATAATAATGGTAGTAGTAGTAATGGTAGTGGTAGTAGTAATAGTAGTGGTAGTGGTGGTGGTAGTAGTAGTATCATCTTCAGAGCTGCTGCTGCTGATTTCTTCTTGGTCTAAAACACTAGAACACTTTGTTCTTACTAAAAAGCTATAGGTCTAGGTGTTGTGTCTGCTGATATTCTGTGTCATCACTGCAGGCTAAGATGAGAAGCTGTGTGATCTGGCAGACTGGCACTTTGTTATTGAGGTTGCTGGTCATTTATTCATCAAAATGTTGACCCAGCACATATTACCTAGCACACTCTCTTAGACAAGTCAAAGTGATTTTGATGTGTGCTGGTGGTGCCCTGTTTGGTTTCTTGCAAGTGTTTTGCTTTTAACAAGTAACATCATCATGTGATTAATTAATTTCCATGAAATTTCACATTATATAAAAATGTTCTGGATATTCAATACCAAGCACAAAGATACTATATATATATGTATATATAGTATTTTGCGATTGCAGAAAGCAAACTCCGCAGTATTCAGAGCAGCTTGCCAATTTTACAAAAAAGCCCACTTCAATTCATGTGTGAGTACAGCTGAAAGGTCTCATTTACCAACGAACATCACTGCGAAAGACAGTGTAAACAATTTCGTACAATTGTGATTTTGCCAATTCTTGTTTTCCGCAAAAATGCATCAAAAAAGACACAAATTTTTTCAATCCTACAAATCAAGTTTTTTGGCCACAACAATCAGAAAAATAATAGGCGAAATCCTGTACCTACTGTAACCTGAATGTAATAAATTATTGTGATAACTGTGTAGTAAAATTACTGAATAGTCTGTGGTCAGTCAATTTACTATCAAATACCAGTGCTGTGTTTGATATACAGTCCACATTATTGAAGTTCAGAGTATATCAATAACAAGATTAGTATTGTTTTTGACTGGATGTCACAGAATATTTTTTTTTTTTACTGTTAAACCAGGATGAAACTGAAATTCTAACATTCATTCTTTATCTGTTAAAACCAAAGTTAGAAATCTTGTCATGACAATGGATTACTAATCTTGGCTTATAATAAGAACATCACCAAAGTTGTGTTTTATTATCGCAGAAATTTTCATTTATTTATTTAAACCATAATCTTCTGTGTATACATGCTGACAGACAAATGATTGGCTAGTGACGCTCTAATCAACAGAGCAGTGAGTAACACCAGTAACTGTGATATTGCCGTGAATCGAACTCGCAACCTTCCCAAGACGATAATGAGAATATTTTTCTAGTACGCCACACTGGAACCCTACATTATGCTTTTTATGTGTCCACTATCACTACCAACTTTTACGTCGTGAAACATCATAGCAGGTTTATTCAACGAAAGTTGGCTAAGGTCCAGCTACATAAAATTTCTTCCTTACAAAGGCCCAGATAAGCAGCTATTATCACTGGCTGTTGACCTCAGTTACCTTTCCATGCATAACCATTAAAATTAGTTTATGGCTTCACACCTTTTGACTTTTGACTAGCGCCCTGGTCTCTAAATGGATGAGAGATCTGTTTTGAAATTAAGGTGAAGAATAAATGCATATTTCTTTGTCCGGTTGTCCTTAAACAGTTTTTGTTTTCACTTCACAAATCAGACCAGAGAAGGTAAACATATATTTTTTTTTAAATCTATGAAAATCTGACTCTTCTCCACCACCAAAAGTACATACAATGGGCACGTGAGCATCAGAACTGGACCATGGAGCAATAGAAGAAGGTGGCCTGGTCTGATGAATCACATTTTATTTTACATCATGTGGATGGCGAGGTGTGTGTATCGCTTACCTGGGGAAGAAATGATACCAGGATGTTCTGCTGGGAAATCTTGGCTCCTGGATTTCATGTGGATGTTATTTTGTGGACCAAGTACACCCCTTCATATTCCCTAACGGCAGTGGCCTCTTTCAATTCTCCCTGCCACAAAGCAAAATTGTTCAGGAAATGGTTTGAGGAGTATGACAGAGACTTCATGGTGTTGACTTGGCCTCCAGAATTCCCCAGATCTCAATCCAATCTAGCATCTGAGGGATGTGCTGTACAGTCAAGTCCGATCCATGAAAGCCACACCTTGCAACTTACAGGACATAAAGGATCTGCTGCTAAGGTCTTGGTGCCGGATACCACAGCACACCTTCAGAGGTCTTATGGAGTCCATGCCTCAACGGTTCAGAGCTGTTTCGGCCGTACAAGGGGGACCTACACAATATTAGGCAGGTGCTTTTAATGTTATGGCTGATCAGTGTGTGTACCTCATCTCTGTTAATTGCAGTTGTTCAAAAAAGTTCTGAATGGTTGCCTTCAGTAAAAATATTTTTAAGTATTAATTCAGCTAGTGTTTCCAGCTGTGTTCATAGGCTCATTATGCAACACCCTGGTTTAACAAAGCCATACTTTAAACAAAATGGCTGTTCTGCTTAAACGGGGGAAAGTGCAGGTGTTCCATCAGATTAGCACTTTAAATAAACACCTCCCTTTGAGAGCTGGATTCAGATGTCTGCCGTGCATCACTCTAACTTTGATTTTAAAAGAACGCTTTATGAAGTGTTCATCATTACACAGAGGCCCATGTGCCTCATCGTATGCTTCTAGATTTGACTACTGTGGGTGTTGCGCTTCTCATTTTTGCTGTTTACAAATATACAATTTCAAATCGCAATACTTTACATTTCTCGGTATGTTGGCGGAGTACAAACATGGTGGAGTTTACATTAGACTAGCCGCTCTGTGTCTGTAGGCAGTCACTTCACAGGAAATGAGGCAGAGAGGACACGAGGAATGAGCTGTGATGTTGCCATCAAGAGGAAACGGCTGAAGAATTTTAAGTGTCTCCGGTGCTCAGATGAAGTTCTGCTCACTGATGTATATGTATACAAGTATAAAGATGAACATAATACTATTCGAAGCCAGTTATTTGTATGATACTCATAACATTCGCAGCTTTTTATTTCTAACCTTGTAAAATGTTTTATCTATATCATTTTGACAATTAGTAAAAATTTATCCATCTATGAAAAAATATTGTTCCAAATGTGTATATTTATTCATATATTATAAGATATAAACTCTTTTGAGCTGTAATATGCAATAAGGACATGAACATTAGTCAGATATGGATAAATTTTAACTTTATGTGTTATAAAAAAATAATAAAATTCTTATGGAAAATATATATTTTTTTAATCATTAAACAGGAACAAGATCCAGCAGAGTTCGAGGCTAT
Source organism: Ictalurus furcatus (assembly GCF_023375685.1). Lineage (NCBI taxonomy): Eukaryota > Metazoa > Chordata > Actinopteri > Siluriformes > Ictaluridae > Ictalurus > Ictalurus furcatus. The sequence continues at coordinate 26,786,188 of NC_071257.1, read as the reverse complement.
GATGGATAAATCTGTCATTTGTTTGTGTGTGTGTGTGTGTGTGTGTGTGTGTGAGTGTGTGTGTGTGTGTTTAAGGCTGGCATTTGCCCAGTACTGTATCAGCAATGAAGTTATGCATGGCTTACTGACTGAGCTCTTTCTGTAAATGGCAGTGCCATAGCCCAAGTTGAGAAACAGCAACTTGAGATGTTTATGCCTGAAGGGTAATCTCTTAATATTAACCTTTTGGGAATTCCTACATTATCACGAATAAGTGCACAGCCTTCTTATATGCTTGCAGGCATCGGAAAATTTGTGTATACCTGGTTGTTGTAAGTACGCCTGAGTTGAAATTCCTAAATACCGAGCCTACAGCTAAGCATCTGTTAGCACCCACAATTCCTTGCAGACTGAGCATGCACATATATCTTCTTTCAGTGGATTTTCTGAATAAGGTGTTTACATGCGTCAAATTTCCAATTAAAGGCATATTCCAGGGGTGGGAATCAGAATATTGTCTTAATCTGAATCGGGCAATCAGATTGTGTTGTTTACATGACTCGGTACTAATTAGAATATTGCCAAATTCCGATTAATATGCATGTAAGTGTTGTCAGTGTTTAAAATGAAACAAGAATGGATGTGAGTTTGAGTTAACGATGTTAAGAAGAGATGGTGCAGTTTGTCATTGTTGATTCATGTGAGCCCTAGATTTACAGGTTTCAAAAAATGACTGTTGTTATCTGGAATATTTATTTTCTAATATTGTATACTGGGTACCATTTTTAATGAAATGATTTTGGAGATCATCAACTTATCAACTACTAATAAGAATAGTCAGTTTCTACATTTACATTTATTCATTTAGCAGACGCTCTTATCCAAAGTGACTTACAACTGAGGAAATACAAGCAAAGCGATATGTCGAGCGGAGAACAATACAAGTAGTGCTACCTTACAAGATTTATAATTGAGTTCTAGAGAAGCAAAGTGAGCAGAGAAGAGGTGTTTTGTTTGTTTGTTTTGTTTTTTTAATAATGTGGGATTGGCATTTTAGGGATTAGTTACGTGCTCACGGAAGAAGTAGGTCTTTAGGTAGTTTTTGAAGATAGTGACAGATTCTGCGGTCCGGATTGAGGTTGGAAGTTCATTCCACCACTGAAGGACAGTTAGTGTGAAGGTTCTGGAAAGGGACCTTGAGCCACGCTGAGTAGGCACTACTAAGCGCCGGTCATTAATCGATCGCACAGGGAATGTGAGCCTCAAGGAGAGTGTTGAGGTAAGAGGGTGCTGATCCAGACAAGATCTTGTATGTGAGCATCAAGGCCTTGAATTTGATGCGGGCGGCTACATAAAGCCAGTGGAGGTAGATGAAGAGGGGTGTGAAATGGGTTCTTTTGGGCTGGTTGAAGACGAGACGTGCTGCTGCATTCTGAATCATTTGAAGGGGTTCGATGGAGCTGGCTGGGAGGCCTGAGAGTAGTGAGTTGCAGTAGTCCAGTTTTGAGATGACAAGAGCCTGGACTAGTAGTTGTGTAGCCTGTTCGGTGAGGTAGGGTCGGATTTTCTTGATGATGTACAGAATGAACCTACAGGATCGTGCAGTTGTTGACAGCTTGACCTTTACAGACCACATTTCATCAAAAGTCACCCCAAGTTTCAATAAATAATGTTATATATTTGCTTAATGGGTTGAATAATAAAGTAGGTGGATAATGCTCATGATTTTAATCTACAGTTGCAAAGAAATTCCCTCACTAGGATATAGGTCTAGATATAAAAGACTTATTATTCTCTGGTTTTCTTTTCTGTTTCTTTCTTTCCTTGCAAAGCAAATGAACAAGAGAAGACAAGCAGTATGCCAGCAAATTTACAACATTTCAGAACCAAATTCTCTTTCCTGAATCTACAGACTGCCATTGTAACCAGCTTAACTACTGTAGTCCTGGATGGTTTATGTCAAACTCTGCCTTTTCTTTTTCAGTTCTTTGGTGTGATTGTGACCTGGCTGTACATCACTCGTGTGGAGGACGCCATCGAGGAGTACGGAAACTATCAGGACAGCCTGATAAACACCGAAGCCAAGAATCAGGGCAAGCTGGTCAAGTGCTGTAAATGCATGCCTCTGTTTGACTAAGTGAACTTTGACCTTTGACACCCTAACCAAAGAGCATCAGCCTAAAGTACATGGTCCACACACGAGTGTTACTTTCACATTAAAGTGTGCTTTTACTGGGTTGAATTGCTGCTGATTTTAGACAATCCTCAGGGTTCCGCAGGCTTAAGTTACTGTTATTATTTTACTGTAGGTGAAGACAGCAATTAAACATACTTTTGGAGCCTCTGCCTTAAAGGTAAAGCTGAAAAATCGATTTTAAATATCACGGTGCACAGCTATGTTATAATTCATTCATTTTGGATAAATTGTACCTTTTGTCATAATTGCACTGGATAACTAAACCTATATCTGTTTTTAGAAATAGATAATTACATAGTGTTTAACATTTCAGAATTATTTTATTATTGATATGGGTTTTTTTTTTAATTGAACCAATATACATTGTGCAACACTTTTTTATGTATTCAACACATCAAATTTTGCCTTTTATAATAACGGATGTGAGGGTTTAAAGGTTTGCTTCTCAGAAGATTGTTTTTCATATAATCGTTTGTACTGTAAGTGGTATGTCTTGCTTTAACCACTTTCTAAAGCATTAAGGGGGAAAAAATCCTACCCCTTAATTACCTGCATTATATTCAGGGTTGTTTGGGAAAACCCAGTGGAGGTTTCTGTGGCTGAATTCTATAAAACCATGCCCAGCTTATCAGGAGCGATTTTAACAAAACAGTCAGTCTGTCTAAAGATGGCTAGGTTCACATCACCAAGTTGACACAAATCTGATTTTCTGGAATTTGTGAACACAAAAATCAGATTTTTTCAATTCAGACCTGAGCCACTTTTGTACGTGGACCCAATATTTGTCTACGCCACGTATATGAGAATGGTCAGATTGGACGTGTATGCGCACATCACTATCATCATCATCATCATAGTGTCAGCAGAAAAACAATAGAGAACAGCAACACCCATGCCTATATTGAGTGGAAAGATGGGGAAACTAGTGACTTACTTGATATTTAGGGAATCGAATTGATTGCTACCGACACTGAGTAGTGTTCGAAACAATTGCCCAGAATGTGGACCTGCGTAGCCGAAAACGTGGCTCATTTTGGGAGAAATCCTCTCCCATATAAATATTCTTCACACCGCAGTTCCAACACTACCTCTCCCATACACACATACACATGTGCCTCTTCGATTCACGTGCGTCGAACACAATTCTTACTTACCAACAAACATCACTGTGAAAGCCCATGCAAAACAATTTCAATCAATTGCAATTTTGCCAACTCAAGTAGTTTTCTGCCAAAAAAAAATGCACAAAAAACTCTGCAAATTGCATCAGGAATATTGAAAAAAGCCACCACAAAATCAAACCTTTCTGGTCGCAACAATCACAAAACAACTCGGCGAAATCCTATACAGACTGGTTGCTGATATTGATGTGCATGCGCGGGGCTTTCAGGAGATGCATTCACATTAAAGACAGACAGAAGTCACTTATTATTATGAATGTGAACAGTCAAGATGGACAAACCTGAGCAAAAAAAAATGATTTGTGTAATGAAGCTGGTCATGTGAATGTAACCTTAGTGTGTGTTTCCTCATACAGTGAACATCAGGCTTTAATCAAGTTGTTGGAAAGTTATGTGCCATAGAAAATGTGCCAGATACTGATTATCAACCTGTCCACCATGCTTCAGTGATTTTCTCCCTTTTCACTTTTGTAGGTAACCAGGCTTTAAAATGTTAAAACTATACTTGTGAATGAGATAAAAGAGAAACGTTTGTATTTCATGTAGAGTTCAGACTTCTAATTTCACAATGGGAAAGGTTTTCCAAGGCCATCATACTGTATGTACATATTAAGCTCCAAATTTAAGCAACCCTGATTATTCTCATTTAACATATCTAAATGTAATTGGCCTTGACTGTTTTACTCCCTGAATATGATGTATTTGGCATGGTTAACATCATAATCTAATACTCATTATGTTCTCACATCATTCCCAATATCTGCCCAGTTCTCTTTCAGAGCTGTGAGATTAATACAGATCTGAGCAAATGTTTAAACCTGTAAGATCACTCGCTCTCATTCATCTGAGCACCTGCTGTGACTTTTGTAATACAAACACCAACTTATTCTTTTTTTGATGAATTTGACAGAACAGGCTTTAGCAAAAAGAGTTGGAAGGTGCTGAATAATACGCAGTTTTAGAAACTGTGCTATAGTGACATGCAGCTTAATGACTGTCGGTACGCCACTGATCACTTCATACTATAATGATCATTTAATGAAATTTGTCACTCTTGTAAAATTGGGTGGTGGTTATTTTGATCATTTTCAATCATTTGCCTCTTTTAAAAAGTTTACATAATTCTACTCTTATATAATATTAAGTGTAAGTGCCTCTACTGAGCATAAAGGTGTTCTTTAACACAACATAGGAAAATCTAAATTCTATGCAGAGTATTTGTTACCATAAAAACAGTTCTTTGTTTAATTTAATTACAGATTTCAGTTGTTTATTTATTCTTTAAAGGGTATCTGTATTTGTGGGCATACGGGTTATGGGTCAACACTTTTAATCTAGCTGAAATTGAATGAACAATAAACAAAGCTTTCTGTTTTTCTCTGTATTTCATTTGATGAATAAATGCACAAAAAAATAACAGTAACATAATTGTCCTATTGAACAGTAAAAGTGATAGAAAGCACTATGTTGGATTTTAATTTCTTCTTGTACCACAGCACTGTTGATTTGTCGATTCTGGTGATCAAGGTGTTGATTCATTTTCTATAACGGCAGCTTTGACAACGGTGCCAGCGATAATTTCACTCACAGGTTTATATTAATGCGCTTGTGCTTTATCAGCTCTGTAGTAACAGCTCATTCAGAGGGACGGACCCTAAACACGATATAAGCTTAATAATAAACACATTAAAATGTTCTGTAATTACAAGAGTCTTGAATGATCCACGACTGTTTTTGTGTTGTGTGATAGTTGTTCATGAGTCCCTTGTTTGTCCTGAGCAGTTAAACTGCCCACTGTTCTTCAGAAAAACCCTCCAGGTCCTGCACATTGTTTGCTTTTCCAGTATCTTCTGTATAGTGCATTTGTGTAAATTCACTTATTATTGTGTCTTGTGGACTGTATGTAAAAATCTGTTATGTGAAATAGCTTCTTCATGGCAGAACTAAATAAAAAACAAAATGCAATTTTAATGATCCCTCTTTTTTTTTATTTTTATTATTAACATTTTGCAGATTCTTCAAGGGGTATGTAAATTTCAGAGCACAACTGTCATTTTCTCACTTGTTTGTGCTCTATTAAACCTTGTTCTTGCTTCAATAGACACCATGTCATTAACGTTTGTCCACTCACTAACTCGTTGACTGTTGGAGTCATGATGAGGTAAATTGGATAAAACTACAAGTATGAGTTTATCCATATAACTAACGTTACTCATTTTGCTGTGCATTGACCGTGTAATATCTTTAATGTTTGTCAACAATACATTTCAGGAATGATTAAATAGAGGATTTTTGCTTTATTCCAGTATTTTGGGCGAAACCATGTTATTACATGTTAAAAATCCCCTCCTCAAGATATAATCATGCTTATCAGCCGGTTTTTGCATCGGGAGAAGACTAAAAGTACACATAATAATAATCTGTCCAACACTGCTTTGATTTAGTCCACCTCTGCACTGTAAAACCGGATAAGTTCATTTAACTCCAAAAATTCGAGGAAACTAATTACCTCAAAATTTTTAAGTTGATAAATCAATTTCTTTAAGCCAAATACACTTAAATATAACAAACATTTAACTCAAACTTGTTATATATAAGTGTGTTTGGCCTAAAGATATTGATTTATCAACTTAAAAAATTTGAGGTAATTAGTTTCCTCAAATTTTTGGAGTTAAATGAACTTATCCGGTTTTACAGTGTGTACAGAATGAACATATTGTGTATATATAATGTTGTAGGTGAAATATAACTGAACTTAGAAGCCGGACTTATAGAATTCAGGTGAAATCCCCCACTTCAGTTCAAATTTCTTATAATTTCACTGAAACACAGCCAGTAAATACTGTAGATATGATTTTCATATTATAGCAGACTTTCACTTCCAATCATCATTTGAAATTGTGCATGTGTGTATGTGTCTCCCTTAAGTGAACAAAAGGGCACTATTCCTATTGGTGCCTGCGTTTATAAGGGTCACGCTCATGGGAGGTTGGGATGTCTTCTAATTAGCCAAGGGGCTATCCGGCTGCATATCAATTCTGGCCCTCATCTCCTCTTCACCCCTACTGTTTAACAGCGTATAATGAATCTGCCTCCCCAGGTATCAGGATATGTGGGAATCAACCCCCTCTGACATTAATGGTGCTCTCTGGGTGACTCCTCATCAGTCAGCATTCTCCCATTCAGCCCACAGGAGCCAGGGAACATGACCACCCTTTTCCTGTTTGCTGCATCAAGGCTCTGCGACGCCATTGTGTCCCACAGGATTCAGATCTACAGGAAATAAGGTCATTTGGCTGGGTGAATGTCCGCCATGCCTGCTACAATTTGCTGTTTTCATTACGGTGTTGAAATGTGCTGTGCTTGTGCTGTCCTGCTCCAGGAGGTCCAAGAGCAAGAGAGCAATCATGTTTGCTTTGTGTATTTCCGTAGGCTGTTTGATAAGAACAAATCTTATCAAACAGCGTCATGTGATTGCGTTTTGAGATTAGATGAAACCTCTTCAAGCATTAGTGGAGCTATGAATAACGCTAAAAAGAAAAGGATCAAATGTTTGCTGCTATGTATTTTAAAATAACCTGTATGTGTGCGGACATAATTTACATTATGTTAATTTTTAATGAGTTTTAGGATTAGACTCTTAGGTACAAGCTCATCTCAGGTGCTGGTTTTCTATTTGTTACTACAACTTTTATTCTAACTTGATGAAACCGTACAAAGAATACTAAATAACAATCGACATATTGTGCAATATTGTTTTTTTTGTTTGTTTTTTGCCAGTCACTGACCCTTTAACTGTAAAATTAAGATCACAAACCCACTCCATCCAGGTTTATTTTATGAACATAATTCTACTATTTGAATATTACTTATTATTTATTTATTTATTTATTGGAGTCATAGAAAGCTTTTTAGTCCTGGACTTTCCACCGAGAGAACACTTTAGATTCATGCTGACCTTATTTATCATTTTGCTTGGTTTTTGATATTATCGAGGTTATCGAGATTCAAGTGAGCAGTCAAACAGGCTAATGACTGTAAGAAAATTTTGAAATCAGGATCCCTCCTGGGGCACACGGTGGCTTAGTGGTTAGCATGTTCGCCTCACGTCACCAGCGTTGTGGGTTTGAGTCCCGTGGCTCTGTGGGAATCTGTGTGTGTGGAGTTTGCATGTTCTCCCTGTGCTGTGGGGGTTTCCTCTGGGTACTCTGGTTTCCTCCCCCAGTCCAAAGACATGCATGGTAGGTTGATTGGCATGTCCAAAATGTCTGTAGTGTATGAATGGGTGCGTGAGTGTGTATGTGATTGTGCCCTGTGATGGACTGGCACCCTGTCCAGGGTGTACCCCGCCTTGTGCTTGATGCTCCCTGGGATCCTCCAGGTTCCCTGTGACCCTGAAAAGGAGTAAGCGGATTTGTCTTTTGTGATGGGAAACAATCAGTTTTATTTCTGCAGTCCTATACGTACTATGTTTCTTTTGGACACAAGTAAGTAGCAATCGTTTGTCCCAAACGTCCCGCTGGCGTCCAGTGTTTTTAATGTATTTTTCTCAGCGAATTTATGAATGCTGGTGTAGATTAGGCAGGTGTAATCAGCCAAGTAGGTGTGCTTTGGGATTCATCCAACAACTGGGAAAGTGTAGGACACAATGCTTTTAAAAAAAAAAAAAAAACAAATTATCAAGCTTACACTTCTACCCTTCAAAGGCAAGGACACAAGATTGGCGAAATAAGAAGTGTCTATATTCCTGAAACATGCTTTAAGGCATGTTAACCAACTTTAAAGATAATGCTGGAGCTGTGATATGATGTTGTTTTTTAAAAATCTGTCCACTTATAGAGTAATTTCACAATCTTTTCTGCAAAATACAATGCAACAACTTTTGGGAGGCAAACTTATAGAAATCAAATTTATTCTGCTCTTTACCTTTAAATTTCTTATTATTTCACTTCACAATATTCACTTTCAAAGAACAAAGGAATGCTTTTAAATTTCATAAAGGGGGCACTGTGGCTTAGTGGATAGCATGTTTGCTTCACACCCTTGGGGTTGGGGGTTCACGCCCCAGCTCTGCACTGTGTGCACGGAGCCTACGTGTTCTCCCTGTGTTTCAGATTCTTCCTCCAATACTCCAGTTTTCTCCCCCAGCCCAAAGACATGCATGATTGGCATTTCCAACTTGTCCATGTGTGAGATTGTGTCCTGTGATGGGCTATGCCCCAAGCTCCCTCAGACACCAAATCTGTGTAAGGTAAGTGGTATGAAAAATGCCAGAAATTTCAAAGAGCTATATAATGACACAGAAACTAATAAAAATGCCTGAAAAAAACAACCAACCTCATGGTATTTTATGGTATTTTAATATTAAATAAAGGTGGAATTGTGATTATATCAGCAACGGTGTAGAGGCATTTTGTGTCTTTTAGTGCTAACTAGATGCTAAATCTAAATGCTAATAATGAAAAACACTTAAACTTTTATTTATTCATTACTATCAGAATGTTTAGCAAATAGTAGCATTATTGGTGCTGAGTCCTTGATGTTCTGTAGATTTGTGGCTCTTATGAAGATGGATGGCATCATGAATTTTGCCAAGTTTCAGGATATCATGCTTCTTCTGCCAGACTGTAGCCTTCTGGCTTGTGTTGGTTTATCACACACAAACGTTGCAGTTGGAAATCTGAAAGGTTTTCATAAATAATGCTTTCCTCATATTTACCAGGTTATTTTAGAATATTTTAGGTTGGGTCTGGTTGCCTGTTCCAGAAGGTTAAGACTTGGCCTTGGATGGATCGTTTCACAAAATAACAACTGCAAATATATACACAAATATCAACACAGAAATTATTGACTGAAAAATTGGAGTGGGAAATGTTGTTGTAATGTTTATTTAAGACAATCATCAGTACTCATTTTCACAAAGGATGCCTAAACAGCATAACTGGAATGCAAAAAACGAACACAACAACAGTAACTAATGACCAGAACCAAAAGTTCCATATGGTGCATTGAGTCTCTTTATTTATTTTAGTGAAGTTTGTGTTGTGTTCTGCTAATTTGATCAGGCTCAATACTGACTCAGTAAAACAGTCCCTTCTTTACCTCAGGAAATACCCTATTAGTCTTTTATCAAACAAAATGAATGGCTTTCAGTTAAATTACTAATAATTATCAGTTATTTGTTAGTTATTAGTTATTTGACATGTCAATTTTACATTCCAATCAAGAAATTCAGTTAATTAATCTCGAGTAATTTACATTTCAAATAAATAATGATACTGTCTTCTCTAATATTTGATCTCATCAGCTCTCTTTCAGTCTTGAACTTCAAAAGTCTACCACAGCTTAATCTATTCTTAGTGGTGCCTTTTGGTGGTCTCTATTATCTCTGTGCCCATGTGGATTTGGCTTAGAATATTTGTTGTTGGAAATAACTGTGGGGAAAGACTGATTGATAACATCCTTTCATTACAGAACAGAAATGCAGACTGGGACTGCAGTCTTTGTTCATGTCTGAAACAGACAGTCTATCTGATACTAATACTTGAATGAATAATTAAGAGTTGAATATCATGGAAGATACCTGAATGCATTGAAAGTTGATGACTGCTGCTGCTGACCTTTCACACTGACAGATCTACTGACCGGATATAATACAGCGAAAGAGTAGTAATATTTTAGGCACGGGTTCTAAATATAATGTCAGCCAGCCCACATGCCTGCATAAATGAGACAAACTCCAAGGTTACTAATGATTTGCACCTCTGCTTCCTGTACACATTTACAACGGGGCACAGGAGTTCCCAATTAAGAATTTGTTTTTGTGTTATGTCTCCCAGAGGAGTTGTGAAAATGTTTCATTCTGATTTTGTTGTGTGTGAAAGAGCAGTGCTGTTTATATTTAAACCACATCAATAGAACAGAGAGACCAAAAGTAAGGTTTAATGCCTGAAGGAACCTCCAGTTTCAGTCAAATGTGTTTTCATGATAATACAGGGGTGAAAATGATTGGGATCCCTTGTTACTTCTACACCTTCTGAATTATAACACGACTTTAAGTGGATATCAAGATGTGATTAAAATAGACAACAAACCCATAGCGAAGACTCATAGATGTTTTTGTTTGCAAATTGACCACGTTTAGTATTCTAGCAATTTAGCCGAAGGCAATCCGTTCTATGTGACTTTAGTAAATTGCTTGGGGGGAAAAATTAATGGTCATGCCGTTACCAAATCCAAATCCATGTAATGTTGGTTTTCTGTGTACATTGGGAAGCTTTCCTGTACATTCAAGCTGACATTTTAACCATTTTACAGCTGCTATCTTTTCCACCGCAGCCTTTAGCATGTAGGGAATCGAGCTTATGCACTCTAGGTTTAAAGAGCAAATATTTGGTGTTTCACAAGTATGAACATGAGGTAACACAGGCCAAATTCGCTTAGTCATTCATAACAATGGTTTAGATAAAGGAATATAGCTGTGATGTGCAGCAAAAGGTGTTGATTTTCACAAAATGGGAAGTGGCTATAAGAAAATAGCAAAAGCATTGAAAATGCCCATTTCCACCATCAGGGCAATAATTAAGAAGTTCCAGTCAACTGGAAATGTTATGAATCAACCTGGAATTAGAAGAACTACAATCCGAAGTCACCTCCATCAACACAAGTTGTTTGGAAGGGTTTCAAGAATAAACCTTCTACTCTCATCCAAAAACAAACTCAAGCGTCTTCAGTTTGCCAGACACTACTGGAACTTCAAATGGGATCGGGTTCTATGGTCAGATGAAACCAAAATAGAACTTTTTGGCAATAAACACCAGAGGTGGTTTTGGCGCACACAGAGAGGTAGCCATAAGGAAAAGTACCTCATGCCCACGGTTAAATATGGTGGTGGTTCTTTAATGGGGCTGTTTTCTGCCAGAGGACCTGGACATTTTGTTAGGATATATGGCATCATGGACTCTATCAAATATCAACAGATATTAAATGAAAACCTGACTGTTTCTGCCAGAAAGACAAAATGGGCTGGGGTTGGATCTTCCAGCAGGATAATGATCCAAAACATACATCAAAATCAACACAAAAATGGTTTACTGACCACAAAATCAAGGTCCTGCCATGGCCATCCCAGTCCCATGACTTGATCCCCATAGAAAACCTGTGGGGAGAACTGAAGAGGAGAGTACACCAGCGTGAACCTTGAAATGTGAAGGATCTGGAGAGATTCTGTATGAAGGAATGGTCTCAGATCCCTTGCCATATATTCTCCACCCCCATCAGGCATTATAGGAGAAGATTCAGAGCTGTTATCTTGGCAAAGGGAGGTAACACAAAGTATTGACTAAAAAGGGTGCCAATAACTGTTGCACACCTATATTTAACAGTTTATATATATATATATATATATATATATATATATATATATATATATATATATATATATATATATATATATATATATATACCGGCGTTTTGTTTGCAATTATTTGCTATCCATGAGAGCAGAGTATTTAACAAAAGATGCAAAGGTTAAATAATAAAGACAAATTTTCACAGCCTTCTTTGCTCATATTTACCAAGGGTGCCAATATTACTGGAGGGCACTGTACATACATACATACATACATAATGTAGTAAGCTTGCAGCTGGTCATTAATTCAGGCCATTCAAAGTGTCTGTGGGTACCATACACATTTTTCACTTATTAATATTCAGACCTTAACATTTAGGAGGGTTTAGATCAGGGGTCTTCAAGCTTATCAGCACAGGGCCTGTGTGGCTGCAGGCTTTCATTCCAGTCAGATAAGAACCAGCCCTAATAATCAATTGAAAATCAAGATTAACTGATATAACAGATGGAAATTGTCTATCAGCCCTTTGAGAATAAGACACCAGCTTTATATAATCAAGGGACCCAACCAAATTTCCGACAGTTAAACACACACAAGCGGACATTTTTTCCACAGACTCATTTCTTAATGAAAAATAAAATGAATAGCTCTGTGCTTTGCAATCTGGTACCTTACATGTAAAAATTAAAAAGAAAAATAGTGAACATACAGTATTTGCTATGTTTGGTGCTGGTTAATGACTTTGGTCTAAACCAAAATCGATCTTTTTTGAGAATCCATGTTGAAATGGTCTAAATACAGTGTCTTACTCAGAATAACACTTGTTTATAACACAAGGAAAGGAATAGGATAGAATTTATATTCTATAGGATTTTTTTTATTGCAATATTGATTGTCTCAAAGCAGTGTTATAATCATCAGTGCCTTAAACCCCTAGTGAGCACACCAAGGATGAGGTAGAGGATGAAGGATGAAGACTCACCACATGACCCTTTCCTCCTGTTAATGTTAATTCATGGGAATTGAGTTTTTAGTATTATATAATGTTTCCAGCTGTGTGCATACTGTATATGCTAAGAATCCCATTTTATAATGAATATTATGTTGATGTTATCAATAAAAAATACCGGTAAATGAGTTATCACTGGAATCATTATTTTACAGGTAAATCAGGCAGGGACTTGTAGTCTGAAGGAGAGGAGCAAGATATTTTTGGCTTCAGGATGTCAACTAGGCATCTGGTGCTCAGGGCAGACAAAGAGGTCGTTACAGAAAACCTGTTTAACATGGTGGTAAAACAAATTAATGACTTGTTTAATAGCATTCCTTCTGCTGGAAGTCTACACAGTGTTATAGTAGAGTAATATATTATGGCATGAGTACCAAAAATGGCATTTCTCATTCCTTGTAAACACTGCCATCTTCTGGATTAGAAATGAAACACAAGTTCTCTACTAAGTTCTGTTTGTCTAGAGTCAAAAAATAATATTGAAACACATTGTAGGCTACACATAAGGCATTTTTATTGTCTATCTCTACTCTCTACTGGCTGTCTCTGTGTGCAGTACCTTAAGATGTACACTTTGGCTGTTTCATATTTTAATGCACCCATCATTCTGCAGCTCAGTTTTCATTTAGCTGATTCACTTGAACAGCCAACAGACATTATTAACCTATTCTAATCTGAGCTTTTCCATTTGCTCAAATTTGGATTTATACGAAGGAATCTGCAATCAGCCTCTAAATCTGTATAGCATTACTGGATACATCGTGGCAGTGTGGATTTACTGTAAGAAAAGAAGAATAATCACTTTAAGACAACAAGGCTCAATACACAGACACAAACAGAATTCTAACGCATAAATATTTGAACACTTCTCTTAGTTTATCACTGTGTTCGAAACGTTGTTTTTTTCTTTTTTGTGAGTAGATAAAAAATACCAAATGTAGTGCACCGTCACTCTATCAGTTCCACTTCCGCAATAGCAGAGCGTGCATTTGATTGGCTGGCAAGCCTGCACGGTTGCCCCGCCCCCTTTAACAGTATGAGTGAAGCTCCACCTCCTGCCATGCTGGTGCTCTCCCCCATCGTGCTGTGCTGCGTTCCAGCTGGAGACGTCTCCTCCCCACCGTCTACTGCTACTGCACCAAATGAGGCTCCATCATTTTATGGGCAGTGCAATCAGAGCCAGTTTCATGCAGCCAGGTTCAGCCTGAGAGCGGTAAGAGTGTGTGTGTGTGTGTGTGTGTGTGTGTGTGTGTGTGTGTGTGTGTGTGTGTGTGTGTGTATATGTTGCTTCACTGATTGATTTGTGTGAGGTTGTGTGCATTTCATGGCCACAGAAGATGCATTGCTTGTATAGGTCTGTATGCATGTTTAATGTGAACTTGCACGTGTCCATAGTTCTCAGGTTATGTAAATGCTATGTTTTTATTCTAGATCAAATTTGTGCTAATCCCAATACATGAGCAAGGAGATGCAGGAAACAAGAGTCATATGACACTAAGGGCAGGGCAGCATGAATACATTGTGTTCACTATGTAAGTCCTGCTGAATGGTAGCTCCTAGTCAGCAGTTATTCATAATAACATTACACAGTATTTCCTGCTTAGATAGGTTAAGGCGATTGGGAGAAACAAAATCCTCAGTTTAAACATGTTATGTCTTGTCTTGCAGCTTGTATGGATAAGCTTCAGCTAGAAAGCCGCATCATATAACTTAAAATTGAGAATTTTCTGCAAAACCAGTTTAAAGGGAGCAGTTCTGTGTGTTAGGTCACTGGAATCAGTGGACTGGATCCCGAAGGCTGAGGCTTAAGGATTATTAAAACTCTGGAAAAAGGAGAAGGCCAGAGGTGGAGCAGTCATGTACTCGCCTCAGAGTCTTCACCGTTGGGGCATCACCCACAGTGAAAGCATGGAGCGCCTTGCCTACTGTCAAGGTAAGACATGCCAGTATAGGATTGGTTTGCTCTTTACTATTAATTCATCATCAGTGTGAGCAAAATGATCCAAGTGTGAGATAAAAAAAGAAGACTTTCCAGTTTGGATAATCAGCTACATTTGTCTCATTTGAACACAAATGAGGAAGCTATGATCATTAATTCAAAGTAACATCTCTCTATTGTCCCTAGTCACCATTTGCACCGACTATGATAACTGAAAATACACTAATAATAATTTATAAAGTGTTAATATTAGGTTTGCTGTTTTTCAGAGAAGTCAAATAAGATATTTTACAATAATAGAGTTAACAACAGTACTCTTACTCAGTTACAAGAGCTTAAAATGATTCAAGGAAAAATCATATGGGGATTTACCAATTCAGTCAGCATTTAACATATAGACAAACATCCATCCATTTTCTACACCACAGGGACACGGGGAACCTGGAGCCTATCCCAGGGAGCATAGGGCACAATATGGGGTACAACCTGGACAGGGTGCCAGTCCATCGCAGGGCACAATCACATACGCATTCACACACCCATTCATACACTATGGACACGCCAAGTAGCCTACCATGCATGTCTTTCGACTGGAGTACTGTCTTTGGACTGGCAGGAATCGAACCCCCAACCTGGAGGTGTGAGGTGAACATGCTAACCACTAAGCCACCATGCGTCCTATAAGCACTGTGCATGCATCATAAAATTGTCTCAAAGGAACTTTGGTTTATTAGTAATTCAATTAGTAATAGCAGTAATATGATTTCTACTGCAGTATTCAGATGTTCTATGAGCTACATTTGTTCATTGTAATAGGCTACATAACAGCATCTCATAAACTCCAAACAATACTAAAAGTATTTTTAATACTTGACACAGTTTTGTGGGTTATTTTTAACAGTCCTTTTATTCAGCTCATAAAGATTTGTAAACAAAAGTCGGTTCCTTATTTGAGCTAACTTTTGAAGGTCATTGCCTTCATCATAAAACAATAAAAATAGGAAATGTGATCGGCACTAATAGCTGATGACTGATGGCTAAGTGGTTAGCATGTTTGCTCCAAACCATTAGTGTTTGGGGTTTGAATCCCATGCAGAGTTTGCATTTTTACCTCTGGGTACTCCGGTTTCCTCCCCCAGTCCAAAGACATGCGTTGTAAGCTGACTGGCATTTCCAAATTAGTAGTGTGTGAATGTGTGTGAGATTGTGCCCTGCGATGGGTTGGCACCCCCTACAGGGTGTCCCCCACCTTGTGCCCAGAGTTCTCTGGGATAGGCTCCAGGCTCCTCTGCGATACTAAGCAGTACTGAAGATGGATGGATGGATGGATGGATGGATGGATGGATATGCACTAATGGGGCTGCATTAATGTAGAAAATAGGGAACTATAGTGCCTGAGTCAATATTATGTCATACTTCCAGAATGGTTTGAAATGAGTGAGAAATGAGTGTTTCATATTTCCATAAATTCTGTACTTTTCGAAGAAATAACCCTGCGACTGAGTAACTGCTTATCTGTCTGGTGTGCATGATGCTCATCAGTGGCCTGACGCTTCCTTTAGCCTAGGATTCTATAACTCTCAAAATGGTGTCTGTGACGCATATCCATGGGGTCAGTGATTTTTTGTTACACTGGTGCAAATCACAACCCAGCATTATCAAAGTTATTTAATTTATTGTTGCGGCCTTATAGTTATTAGCCAGTTTCTGTGGTCATTCGAATTGAATAGGTTTAATCCAAAACTCAGTGACTCAGACCTATAAATAATACCAACATATGGTATAATCAAATAAATAATACCAACACCTAATGTGTTCTGTTAATTTTAAAAATATTAATTAATAGGGCACCAGTAAATACGCATAATATTATTGTAAACGATTAAATCGAGAGGGTCGGGGAGATTGATTTGACAGTTTTAAGGGGTTGCGAAACATTTCACAACCCCTGACCTACATTAGTCTTAAACTAAAGATTCAAAATGTGAACACTAAACAGGAGTTGTGACTGAATGTTTCCAGTGTGTGTTGGAAAGTGTACATCTGTGCACATTTATGGAAAGTACTGTATTTGTGTACAGACAGCTGATGTTGGGTTTGTGCACTGATTTTGATCCCAGCAGCAGAGGGAAGCAGATCCCGCTGTATTCTCTACAGGATGACGTCATCGCGCTGAGCTGTGGTAGTGAACGCCTCTCTCTCTCTGTCCCTGTTCCCCGGCTGTAAACAAAATCTGCCGTGTAGCGCTCCATTCTGCGCTTTTCTATCCACACGGTCGTTTTTACATGAATAGACGCCGCAGTTTTAGGTGTGTTGTATCCACGGGTTGAAGCTGTCGGTTTATTAACTCTCTCTGCGTCGTTTTAAAATGTCCACCGCGGTGAGTGAGGTGAAGACGGCGCTCCTCCCGGCCGTGTGACAGGCGCGTTCCCGGGCAGTGATGGCCGCACCTGCAGCAGCAGAGCAGGACCTCACCTTGGCGGAGGCGGACTCCGGTAAAGACAAATCACAGGTTTTCGGGATCCTTCGGCTGCAGGAGGAGAGTAAATGCGGCGGTGAGAAAGCCACGAGCAGCACTAGTGCTAGCAGCAGCAGCAGCAGGACAGACGGGAGATGGCAGGCGCCCATATTCGCTTTAGCTCGGAAAGCCTCGGAAACCCTTTCAAGCGGAATTCACGTCCTGCCCAAAGTGGCCGAGTCTAAAGTGTGCCCTTTTTCAGAGGAATGGAGCGTCAAGGGTGAGTTTAGTGATTTCGGGAAGACGAAAAAGCGGAAAAAAAAAAAAACAAGAACACAAAAGCGTGGATAAACATAATATAGTCTGTACTGTACATTATTCTGGATGTGCATGTGGTGATGTTAATTATAATGATGCTTATGCGATAAATCCAAATGACGTTTAATAATTAAATAATTCAGCGTTATGTAATATTGAATGTCAAATTCATTTCAAAACGCAGGGTTAAATAGCGGGCGTGTGTATATTTGGGCGTATAGTGCACTGCTTATGATGTAAAAGCCTTTATTATATACCCTAGGCATTGTGGATGGAGCCATCCATCAGGCTGTATCACACCACGTGGTAGAGATTCTGTCCAATCACCGTGCTCGGAGACATCTGTAGGCATGACGACATCTTTAACCAGCTGTTAGAGGCAGATTCTTAATTTGCTGTCTGTACTTAAACCTTTTGCAGACCCCTTTAACTAAAGTAAATAAAATAAATTGGACTTACTCCTTCAGGACATAGTGTAACTATTCAAATATTAGGCTCCTTATTTAAACAATTATATTCTGATTATTTATTGTAGCTATAGTTTTCTTTGTTACTGAATTTCTCTCCAACGGAAGACATTAGTTAATGTTATCATTTATAGGTCGATTTGTTTTAATGTTGATGTGTGAATCCATTCAGATCAAATACGACCGATCGTACAAGCTAAATTTAAAAAAAAAACAAAAAAAAACTTCATCTATCCATCCATTTTCTGTACTGCTTATCCTACGCAGGGTCGCAGGGAGCCTGGAGCCTATCCCAGGGAACTCTGGGGACAAGGCTGGGTGCCAGCCCATTGCAGTGTACAATCGCACACACATTCACACACCATGGACAATTTGGAAATACCGATTAGCCTACAATGCATGTCTTTGAACTGGGGGAGGAAACTGGAGTACCCAGAGGAAACCCCCGAAGCACGGGGAGAACGTGCAAATCGTGTGCACACAGGGCAGAAGTGGGATTCGAGTCCCCAACCCCAGAGGTGTGAGGCAAACATGCTCAATAAGTGCTCAAAAAACCTCAATAAATAAAATAACTTTGATAATGGTGGGTTTTTAAAAAAAAAAAAAAAAATCACAGACCCTCTAGCTTCATGGATCCTTGGGGGTCCCTGGATCCCACTTTGAGAACCACTAATCTATTGGACTTACAGTTGAATGAAAATGTTTGCATGTTGCATGGTTTCTGAGTGGAAAAAGAACAACTTATATTTTATCTGTGAAATATCTTTGTAAATTTCTTTGTCTTCGTGTTGTCCTAAGGGCATGGAATCTTTTTTCACTTGACTGTGTAGTGCCCAGCAGAAGGCATTATTTCTCATATGTTTATTTGGAATTCGGGTATTGTCGTTAAAAAAAAACAGGCATGGAAAAGGACATGTGACACCTTCTGCAATCTACAGCTTCACACCTGAATGATCACACACACACACACACACATTAGTGATTGAGCACACACACTCGCACATACACAGCTACCTAAAGGTTAAAGATTAAGTTTGCCATTTGGCTATGTCAGCTGAGTTGGCTACTAATTGGCCACATGATGGAGGATTGTATTGTTGTGGTTTCTGCTAATAAATTTCCTGAACAACTAAAATACAATAAAAAGAAAAATTAAATCACAGTCTCAGTCAGACTATAATTTATTATGAAACTATATCCAAATGCAGTTTCTCTTTCGCTTTGTTTCCTAGCCTTCCGGGATCCTATGGCGATGGAGAGGGCCAACTTGCTCAACATGGCCAAGCTCAGCATTAAAGGTCTGATCGAGTCAGCTCTGAGCTTTGGTCGGACGCTGGACTCTGATTATCCCCCACTGCAGCAGTTCTTTGTGGTCATGGAGCATTGTCTGAAGCACGGCCTTAAAGGTACAGCAGGCAGCACAGATCCCCTTCACCCTGTATAACGTATACACAGTTTTTTCCAGACACAGATCAACTATCATTGTGGACTAATGTTGTTTATGTTGTCGTTCTTAGTCAATGTTCGGAAAATCAAGAGTGTCGAGATTTAGTCAAAAGTTGCATTCATTTATTCTGTGTCTGGAAATGGAAAAATCTTTTAAGTTTGGTTGTACATAAAGTGCATTATAAGTTGTTCTTGTTTTTTGTTTAATTTTCACAAGTCAATTATTGCCCGTCACGTCTGACATGTAATTCATCATTATTTTTAGCATTGGACGGATACTCATGCCAGGAGGTACAGTAGGTACTAAATCATAGGAACCTATTATGTCATCACTATAAACATTGAGTACACTATTGAAAAGAGCACTGAAATCATAGGGTTTGGACTGATTCAGAGAAGATGCATTTGGCTGATTGAACTCCCGACTTGCTTCTGTAGTGCTTCTGCTATTAAGAATTTGGGTCTGGGCAATGAACTAGTTTGTCTCTGCTTCAGTGAAGAAGACGTTTCTTGGATACAACAAGTCACTGTGGGGGCCTCTGGAGATGGTGGAGAAGCTCTGCCCGGAGGCAGGGGAGATTGCAGCCAGTGTTCGAGACTTGCCCGGCCTCAAGTACGCTCACAAACACAGTCACTCACTGCCATAGTCATCATGCAAAGTGAATTTTATTGCTATCAACACCAGCTTTAATTTAATTTAGCAGTTGTACAGTCAGGTCCTTAAGTATTTTGACCATGACACAATTTTTGTAATTTTGCTTCTGTACACCACCAAAATGGATTTGAAATGAAGAAATCGAGATGTGATCGAAGTGTAGACTTTCATCTTTAATTCAAGGTGTTTAACAAAAAATATTGCGGTTTAGGAATTACAGCCATTTTGACAGAGTCCCTCCATTTTCACAGGCTCAAAAGTAATTAGACAGGTGACTCATTGGACTGAATTTCAAATCCATTGAGGTGGTCTACAGAGGTAAAATTCTGAAAATTGTGTCACAGTCCATATACTTATGGACCTGACTGTATATTTGAATAATTAATAATAATAGCTCAGTGAAAACCATATACAAATTCAGCAAATTTCTGCATTAATTCTATAGTTATTTGCATCTGTCTGCAGAATGGGCCAGAAAATATTGTATAAAGTAAAAATTCAATGCAGTGACTTAAATTTTGTTCAAGCAACTGGAGAGACTACCTACCTTTCACTTTAACAAATCACTCTCATAAGGATTACTGTTTTTCCCTGATGGTTGACAGGTCGTTGACCAGTGCAGGTAATAGATGTATTAAAATGAGCAGTTTAAATACCATTATATGCCATCACAATAAATTAGAAGATTGAAACAGTTGAGCGTTTGCCAGGAAAAGGACACATGAGCATAGCACACTTTGACCTCATTTAAAAATAATTAAAAAACTGCTCACTTTTGGTTACAACCATTAAACTTCAAAAATCGACTGTTACATGCTGCCTCTGTGTAACAACAAGCTTATTGTAATGGTTTCAATGAACAAAAACTTGTAAAGAGAGCAACCCACAAAATGCAGTGCATGAACTTCTCCAAGCAGCATTGGAACTACAATTAGAATGGTATGTTGTGGTTAGAAGAGTCTGGTCACACTATAGTTTGGGGAGGGGGAAGGAAAAGTACCCGAAACAATTTAGTTATTATAACACTGATGCGTCATTGATGGTTAAGGAGATCATGTGGCAGTTAGTGGCAAAATAAGTACCAAGCTTTTTTTTTCATGTGGGTTGCCTCTGCCAGGAGGTTAAGACTTGACTATAGATTTTTCAGCAAGATAATGATCCTGAACATGCATCCAAATCAACACAGGAATGTTTACATTATCCATAAACTATGCTTTGCAGCAGCATTGTGTTCTGGATTTGAACCATATTGAAAACCTGCAGTCTGAAATGAACAGGACGGTCCACATTCATAAAACTGAATATAAAATATAAAGGATCTTGAAATGTTCTGTGTGCAGGAATGCCCAGGCTCCCTCTATAAGTGTCTGTAACATTGTTGGATATTACAGAAAAATGCTCAGTGCTGCTGTTGTCTCAGAGGAGGCTTCACCAAATGTTAACAGTGGGCTGTCAATCATTCTGAACCCAGTGTCTTGCAGAAAATTACATCATTGGAGAAATGCTTTAATATATATATAGCAAAATAAAACTATATCAACCCAAGTGTTTAAAATGTTAATTAGATGTTATTTATTTACTCATATAGAGATCTTCTCAAAGTGCTCTGTCCTGTTCTCTTGTGTTCTCTGTACGTTCATTTTAGATCAAAATAGCTTGCTTCACAGGCAACTGAAACCTGTAACCATCTGTGGAAAACAGTCCTTTTCCTGTGTGCAGGAGCACACTTTAGAGATATATTAAACTGAAAGGGGAAGTGTAAATGTCAGTTTAGTTTCTCTGACAGACATGAAACTTGTAAGCATAAAAAGCCACAGAATTCTATTGAGCCAGTTTTTTTGTATGAGGCTATTTCACTTTTACTGATGAATTTTCATTCAGTATTTGCATGTGTAAATTTTGGACACACGATCTAGAGATTAATTTACGGTAACACAGACAGTAGATGCCACAATATAATTGTTTTTATACCACAGCACTGTTGAGTTCTTGTTTCTGGTTGGTCAGAAGGTGTAAATGAATTTTCTTTAACAGCAGCTCTGACAGCAGTTCGGGCTGCAAGGCCAATCACGGGTTTATAATATGAACGCACTCGTTTGAATACATTATCATTTCTGGAGTAACAGCTTACACAGGGACTTGTTTGGCTGACGTTCCACATAAATGTATAAATGTATATGCTTTGTAACAGTCAGAGATAAAGCTAAAAAGTTCCAACTTGGGAAAGTCATCAGGGCGGTGGGTTTTGTGGTTTGTCTGCAACATAACAAGCTGTGGGTTTTTTCTTTTTCTTTTTTTTGTCTTATTTATTTTAAGAGAGACGGAAAAAAAAGAGAGGCTGGTGAGAGACCAACTCTTCATAGTGGCCATTGTATGTGATAAGTGACAACAGGAACTAACTTGTTTCGTAGGGATGTTCTATAACATTAAACATAGCTATAAGCAGATACAACATGCATTGTGTGATTAATCAATAAATAAAAAAAATGTAAATGTTGCAAATTGCTGTGATGTAAGAGGCATAAACCTGTTCTGCATGTGGTGTTCTGCATAATAAATGTCCAGCAAGGAGCCATAACACAAAGTCAAGAGATTTATATGAGATTTCTGGGCTGAGAATGAGAGCCAATAATTAACACCTTGCTAGAGCTGATAACTACAGCTGGTTGCTTTCCTTTTGTGCTCCTTTATAACAAGTTATTATTATACAAAGTGCAGACAGTGTCAGATTTTGTCTTAAAGATGTCCCACTGATGAACTGTACATAGCTAGGACACAACTAAATCAGACATAACATTACTATAAACATGCGTTGCTGTTAATAAAAGGGGAAAGAACATTTCCTTGTAAAGTATTATCTCTAATGGATAGACAACAGTGTTTTGCTACTGCTTTTTTCTTTTTTGATAGTGCTGGCAGCCTTACTTTCTTCAAGTATGTTACTTTTGAAATGATTAATTAGGTTAGGGGTTTGGAAAGTTTTTGCTGTGGTTTGTGTTGTGTCTAACCTAAACATGTTGCTGTCGGTCTGTTGTTCCCTGCTGAAGACTTGAAAAACCTTCACCTGTGTGTCAGTGCAAAAACATAGGACATAAAGGCATCAGATATGAATGCTGGCTATAATTCCAGTCATTTAAAGTGCTGTGAAAAAGTATCCTGATTTCATCTTTATTGTGTGTATCTCATATTACATTGTTTCAGACATTTAAACAAAGTCTTAAGATAAAACAAAGGCAACCTGAGTAAAATCAAAATATAGTTTTTAAATGATAGTTATTTATTGAAGCAAAAAAGTTCAATCAAATCAAACTTAATAGAACTTTTTCAACAGCATGAAGTTGGTTAAAAGGTCTTACCCAGTAACACTGTCAAAATTGAAAGAAATTCCAGAAATAATGAGGAAGAAGGTTACTGAAATGCATCAGTCTGGGAAGGATTACAAAGCTATTTCAAAGGCTCTGACAAATTAGCCATTATCTCCAAATGGAAAAACTCAGCACAGTAGTGAGCCTTCCCAGAAGTGGCTGACCTTCCAAAATTCCTTCAAGAGCACAGCAGCTACTCATCCAGGAAGACACAAAAGAGCCAAGAACAGCATCAAAGGAACTACAGGCCTCTCTTGCATCAATAAAGGGCAAAAATGGCATCCATGGAAGAGTTGCGAGATGAAAACCACTGCTAACCCAGAACAACATTAAGACTCGTCTGAATTCCACAAAAGAACAATATGCTTGACTGTAGGTATAGTGGTGGCAGTGTGATGATGTGGAGATCCTTCGCTGCTTCAGGGCCTGGGCAACTTGCAATAATTGAGGGAAACATGAATTCTGCTCTCTAGCAGGAAATCCTAAAGGAGAATGTCTGGTTTTCAGTCCGTAAGTTGAAACTCAAGCGCAACGGGATTATGCAGCAAGACAGTGATCCAAAGCATAGGAGTAAATCCTAGTCCTAGAAGTGAAAGACTGATCTCTAGTTATCGGAAGTGTTTGGTTGCAGTTATTGCTTCTAAAGGTGGCACAACCAGATTTTAAGTTTAAAACTTTCTTTTTTTTTTTTTTCTTCAATAAAAAAGTAAATAAAAATATTATTGTTTGTTTACTCAGGCTGCCTTTTTTTCATGTTGTATTTCATTTTATCTAAAGCTATTTAGTATGCGATATACACAAAAACACAAGACATAGTTGTTCGCTGCATTGTATATTACTTAATTATTATCAGTACTCAACACATTATCATCAGTTTGCACCAAATGTCTCAGCTTGTTAGTACACAGGGTTTGAGGTGACTGTGGATTGTTTAGAAAAGGGCTTTTTTGGTCCTCATGAGGTGTGTACCGTATGCACATTTGTCAGGACTCCACTGGGCCGAGCAAGGGCTTGGCTGCGACTGGCACTGATGCAGAAGAGATTAGCAGACTACCTGCGTGTACTCATCACCAGAAAAGAAATACTGAGGTAACAAGCTTTAAATTTAACCATTACATGCATCATGGTGCTGACCTTAATCTACAGTATGTTTTTAAGATCTTTACATTGTCTCAATCCAAGTCCTGCGGAAGCCTTTCAGTGTGCTCAATACTTTCTTTAAAAAAAAAAAAAAACTCCCCTCTTCTGGTAATTATTAAGCTTTTTTTATGAGCTGTTGAGAAAGAGCGGAGGACATGCAAATAGCACAGTAAATGGAGTCTTCAGGATTGTAAATGTAAAGCAGTGAATTAAATTTCCTTGTTCACGATCAAATAGGACATTATGAGCAGAATAGCCAAGACGTCTGAAGTACTCCGGTGTAAATCTATTTTTCCTCTGCATAGGATTTTGACACCTTATTTCCTGCTAAGGAATGTGTCCCCAAGCTGCCACTCCCACTGTCAGTGCTGTTTTTGAAGCATGAGTCAATGTCATAAGTTCATTGCTGGCTATTTTGTGTTGTGTTAGTGATTTCTATGAAAGCTCAGCAGTCATGCTGGAGGAGGAGGGAGCCGTCATCGTTGGTCTCCTGGTGGGACTCAACGTCATTGATGCCAACCTGTGTGTGAAGGGCGAGGACTTGGACACCCAAGTATGGGGAATCCTCTTGGATTTGTTTTCTTCTACTAGGGACCACATTATTAGCTATCTGATATATGTAAATTTTATAGTGCTCAGATGATACCTTTGGTTAGATTTTCTAAAACTATATTTATTGAGTCTAATACATTTTATACTACAAGTACAGGTGCTTTACTGTATATAAAGGTAACATAAGTGGTCAGGTGAAATGAACAGCTCCTACATTCAGAAGAGGTAATATGTGCTTCAAAGAGGATTTCTAAATTTGGGAACATTTATAGATTGGTTGGAAAATATTTAAGCAGATTAGCACCATCTGCTGTAGAAAATTTAGGCCACCCAGTGGTGGTAGATTTTTATGTAAAGAACACATGTACTATATATTTCCTTATGTAACAAATCGTACGAAAGTAAATCTCAGTTTTCTATAATTTCTATTTAACTTGCCTTAATTTATATGAACTCTTCAGGTCGGGGTGATTGACTTCTCCATGTACTTAAAAAATGACATTGATGACTACAGAAGTGAAGAAAGGTAAGAAGTCATTTCATTCTTCCAGAAAGTTAATGAAATTGAAATTAATATGTATTAGTGTTATACTAAATTATGACATATAGAGCTGTGCAATAATGGCAAAAATGGGCTTTTGTTTAATATTGAAATGAAGATTGTTCATCAGAATTTTCTGGGACCAAAGGAATTTTATTACATAATTTTACATAAACAGAAACCAGGCCTTCTTTTTTATATTGTACATTATAAGCCTATAGTTTTGTATTCCAAATGGTGGAAACGGTTAGCACGTTTGCCTCGCACTACCGGGGTTGTGTGAAGTTTGCATGTTCTCCCTGTGCTACGGGGGGCTTGCTCCAGGTACTCCGGTTTCCTCCCCCAGTTCAAAGACATGCGCCGTAGGTTGATTGGCACTTCCAAATTATCCATAGTGTGTGAGTGTGTGTGATTGTGCCCTGCGATGGGTTGACACCCCATCCAGGTTGTCCCCTGTCTTGTGCCTCGAGTCCCCTGGATTGGCTCCAGGTTCCCCGTGACCCTGTGTAGGATAAGCTGTACAGAAAATGGATGGATATATATTAAGTGTATCCTTTAAATATTCAGTAAAAATGCAATTATAATAAATTATCACTACATATTGTACATACATACATACATACATACATACATACATATATGTATTCATACGTTAACAGGCTAGATGAGTATGCACCCACACAATGAAAGATAAGATTTGATTTTAAAATGTGATTAATTGTGCAGCTCTAATGGCATGCGTATATGATGTTCATATACAGTCTTCATTTTGTACCATGAGAAGAACCACAGAACCTTACTTTGTTCAAAGTGGAGTATTTTACAAGACTAATAATAGTCTACTTTATCATTCGTTAAATAGAAATGGTCAAATTGCTGCAATATTGGACCAGAAGAACTACGTTGAAGAACTAAACAGGCAGCTCAAGTAAGCATATATTGTTCTGTAAGATCAGCACGTAAGAGGTGTATGATAATATTTATTTTAAGGACTTTAAAGCTGAATGCAATCCATTTCCCCACCTTAGTTCCACGGTTCAAGGTCTGCAGGGCCGTGTGGACTCGTTAGAGAAATCAAATTCCAAACTCATTGAGGAGGTAGGAAAGTTTACACTAACGATGTAGAATAATTCTCAACGTCAACTATGAAGCCTGATATGATCTCAGCAGTTCTGTTTTTCTCCTGTAGTTGGCAATAGCAAAAAACAACATCATCAAACTACAGGAAGAGAACCACCAGCTAAGAAATGAGAATTCATTAATTATCATGAAGGCTCAGCGGCGTCTTGAGGTACTGCATTGAGTGTGTTGTGTGTTTTTTCTGCAAATAAAAAAACTTATATTTTCTTGCTCTTTAATTAGGTTAAATGAATACAAAGCCAATTAAAGTTCAAATCCCAAAGAAGCCACAGCCATCTGTGGCCAGGAGCCTAAGAGAACAACATTGGCTGTGCTCTCTGGGTAGAAGAGATGGCATACTCTGTCTCCCCTGTCAGTTAAAGTAACACTAGCCAATTGTGGGCATCTGTGAGCTCATGTATGCCGAAGAGGGCAGGTGGTGCTTTCTTCCAAGTGTTACATTGCCTTTTGACATGCATGAGCAGCAGTTTAAAAAGATGTGGTGGCTTTACGTGTCTCAGAAGAAGAACATGCTAGCCTTGGTGATAGCTAGCTCGTAGGTGGGAATTGGCAAATTACCAAAATTGGGAGACAGTTGGAGTAAAAACTGAATAATTAGCTTATGATAATAGTTATGGAATATGGCTTATCACAATTTCGGTGTGGTTTTAATAAAAATAGTCTGAGGCTAAATGTTGCTCTGTTGTGCATAGGTTACACAGGGGGACGTACACTGTGAGCTGGACACCTATAAACAGTCCAGGCAGGGCCTGGACGAAATGTACAACGAGGCACGGAGGCAGCTTAAGGAGGAGTGTCAGCTCCGGCAGGTCTCTTTTAAATGACCTTCAGAGTTTTTTTTTAGTATGTTTTGAAATTCGGGACATCATGACATTGAACGCTTGATCGACCATGTATTTTTTAATGATTTACATATGGGCTTTGGTTATCAGTTGTACCATGTGTACTTAAAGGAAACATCCACCCTGAACAACTTGCATATAAATCTTTATATTCAACATGTGATCTTTAGTGGCATCCAAGATTCATTTTATAATGAAATACTGAGTTGACTATTTTAGTTTAAAGTCCCTGTGAAGCTCCTTGAAACACGCAGTGTTAATCAACGTGTTGACCTAATTTCCACTGAAACAGGAAGTCAGGGCGGGACATATTGAGTGGCTCCTCCCCCTTTGTAAATATCCAATAGCATTAGGTTACCTCACAGCCAGGAAACCTACAACTGTTGGGGGCGGGACACTTCAGACTCTGGAGAGCTTCTGATGAGAAGCTGAAGTGCAGAATGATGTCATCAAAATTGTTGATCCATGTTGGTGGTAGAGAGAGACTGTAAATTTTGAATGCATGTATCTTCTAAATGCGAATTTTGTCATTGTTATGGAGAATACTAGCTCATAGATTAAAATTAAGGCTACCATAATTCTTAATAAATGCCACAAAACTTCAATTTTGATTTCATAGGGACTTCATTCATTGAAATGTTGGGTTCTACATTAGCCTCAATGCCAATTGGCTACCTATTCTCAGTGGTGCCAGTGGGATTGAGTCCTTTTACACTAAAGAGAGTGATGCACTTTAGTCCTTTAGTCTGTCCAGCTCTCTCACCTCCTCATCTATACGCTCTGCTCAAACATATTGGGTTCCAAAGCTTCAACTTTCATGCGAACACTGCCATCAACACCATTGTGTTTCTCATCTCATAGATGAAAACTAACTAGCTGAGCTGAGTCTCTGCTGTAACGCATATAGCTGCATTGCATTCTGAGACTTTGAGACCAGCATTTGCTGTCTCTCCTAATTCGACTTTGGATATCTGATTAAATATTACAACCTCTGGCAAAAATTATGGAAACACCACACTTGGAGGATGTTCACCCAGCTTTTTTACTTCGTAGCAAATAAAAATTCACAGACGTGACACAAAATCACTTACATTTATGGTATTTGGCAGACACCCTTATCCGGAGTGACTTACATTTATCTCACTTATACAACTGAGCAGTTGAAGGTTAAGGGCCTTGCTCAAGGGCCCAACAGTGGCATGTTGGCAGTGCTGGTATTTGAACTCGCGACCTTCCGATCAGTAGGCCATCATCTTAACCACTGAGCTACCACTGCCCTTTTTTCTTCTAATAGCTGAACAGTCTGGCTTCGTGAAACCTACCTCAAACACATTGAATGAAATTATTGGCATATTATTTTCCAGATCAAATAGAGGAAAAAATTATGGAATCACTTAATGTTGAGGAAAAACTGATGGAATCACCTTGTAATTTGCATTTCTAAAACAAATACCAGCATAAATGTAAAAATGCAAATTTGTCTGCAGTTAATAGAAAGTGCTTACAGACATTAACCTTGGACTTTTTGAAAGGAAACATGACCCCTACAAGAAAGTTGTCTGTTGAAACAATGGAAAGGATTATAAAACTCATTCAAGAAGGAAATCTGACATGGAGTGTGGCAAAAGATGTTGGCTGTTCCCAGTCAGCTGTGTCTAAAATTTGGTAAAAGTATAAACAAAATGGGAAGGTTATAAAAGGAGAGCACGCGGGTATACCAAGGAAGACTGCAAATGTCAGGATAGAAAACTCAAAGCAATATGCCTTTAAAATAGAAAAGAAAAACGAATGGGTGGAAACAGGAGTCAATGTTTGTGACAGAACTGTAAGAAATCGCTGAAGGAAATGGGATTTACGTATAGAAAAGCCAAACAAAAACCAGCACTAACACGTAAACAGAATAAAACAAGGTTACAATGGGCTAAAGCGAAGCAATCATGGAGTGTGGATGATTGGATGAAAGTGATATTTAGTGATGAATCACGAATCTGCGTTGGCCAAGGAGATGATGTTGGGACTTTTGTCTGGTGGCGTTTTAATGAAACATATAAAGATGACTGCCTGAAGAAAACAATAGAATTTCCCCACTCATTTATGATATGGGGTTGCATGTCGGGTAAAGGACCAGGGGAGACCTCAACAGTCAATGCACAGGTGTACATTGAAATTTGGACATTTTTCACATTCCACTGACAGAAAATAGGTTTGGTGATGATGGTCATTTTTCAAGATGATAATGCATCTTGCCACAGAGCAAGGAGTGTTAAAGCTTTTCTTGAGGAAAGGCCAATCAACTCAATGACATGGCCAGAAAACAGTCCTGATCTCAATCCTATTGAAAATTTATGGTGGAAATTTAAAATATTGGTCCATGACACTGCTCCATCCTGCAAAGCTGATCTGTCAACCGCTATTCGAGAAAGTTGGAACCAGCTTGATGTAGAATATTGTTTTCCATTAGTGAAGTCCACACCTCAAAGAATTCCGGCCGTCACAAAAGCCAGAGGAGCAGCAAAGTACTAATTGTGTTTTGTTTTGTTGTTGTTGTTGATTCCACAATTGTTTCCTCAACATTGAGTGATTCCATATTTTTTTCCTCTACTTGAGTTGGGATAAAATATGCCATTAATTAAAACTGTTTTATTTAATTTGTTTGAGGTATGTTTCATGAAGCCAGAATGTTCAGCTATTAAACAAAAATGGTTTTGTGTCATATCTGTGACTTGTTTATTTGCTACGAAATAAAAAACCAGGTGAGCATCCTCCAAGTGTAGTGATTCCATAATTTTTGCCAGGGGTTGTACATCAAATGTTGTTGGAAATGGTGAATAAGAAATGATGGGGTTAGAAGTTTACCGGACCGTTATCACGTATGTTTGAGATCACTGACATTTTTTCTCCTATTGAACACCATTGTAACTGCAACGTCTACACTCACTAACTTCTCACAGGAATAATGAAATAACAGCACCAATCAACAAAGTAGCACCAGAATCACCAAACATCACAAATATTAAAATATAAACATGTTTCAGGGTGGACTTTTCCTTTAATCTCCTTGTAATCAATTATATTTTAATATAACAAATGAAGCCACTGTATTGTAGGATGTGGAGAATGAGCTGGTGGTGCAGGTTAGCATGAAGCAGGAGATGGAACTGGCCATGAAGCTCTTAGAGAAGGACATCCATGAGAAGCAGGACACTTTGATTGGACTTCGGCAGCAACTAGACGAGGTTAAAGCCATCAATGTGGAAATGTACCAGAAAATGCAGGTACTGTTGCAAAAATTTTCACTTCTAAATGTGAACAGTTTATATTGTTGTTTTTTTTTTTATAAAGGCCACACAGTAAAAATAATCCTTTACTGTAATTGTCACCAGACGTCTGATGATGGCATGAAGCAGAAGAACGACATGATTGCACGACTGGAGGAGAAGACCAATCAGATAACTGCTACGATGAAACAGCTAGAGCAAAGGTGAGTGACGTTTAATATCGTACCGAATGATGTTTTGTCTGGTGTAATGCTAAGTTATATTCCACTGGTGCAAACAGCTTTGTTTAGGAGACAACTACTACAAAATTTGTGCTGGGCGATTTTCACAATTCATTCAGATAATGCAAATTAATGCTTTAACGCGATTTTCAAACCGTTCTAATCGAGATTGTACATGTTTTACATTGAAACATTTTTCCATTTAAATTTTTTTTAACAAATTCTATAAATGCTATTCAAATTTTAAACCAATAAGAAGCAAGACACAGCCTTCTTAACTTGATAAACGCATCGTACAGCCAGCGATACGCCAAAACACTGTGTGCACATCGACACTGTACCCCTGGCAAGATAAACAGGCAGCACCTTGCTGAGGATTGAGCTCATAGCAAAATAAGGTAGAAATATCACTAAGGTCGAAAAGTTCATGTAAAATTTAATGCTGCGTTCAGCTTACCTTGTAAGTGAGAATTCTTTCACAAAAATCCTTCATTTAAATATCCTTCATTTAATTATCCTTCATTTAAATATCCTTTATTTAATTATCCTTTATTTAAAAGAATCACTGTTTGAACTAATTGCTATAGATGGTACTGTTACTATTTTTGCACATCTACATTTTCCAAAGTCTATTCTAATAAATTTTTTTGGATAAATTGTGTTAGTTCTTAATTGCATTATGTGAGATCTAAACAAGGGGGCACGGTGGCTTAGTAGTTAGCATGTTTGCGTCGCACCTCCAGAGTCGGAGGTTTGATTCCCACCTCCTCCCTGTGTGCGCGGAGATTGCATGTTCTCCCCGTGCTTCAGGGGTTCCTTCCTGGTACTCCAGTTTCCTCCCCCAGCCCAAAGACATGCGTTGTAGGCTGATTGGCATTTCCAAATCGTCCGTGGTGTGTGAGTGTGTGCGATTGTACCCTCTGTCCAGGGTGTCCCCCACCTTGTTCCCCAAGTCCCTGCAACCCTGTGTAGGAGAAATGGTACAGAAAACGGATGGATGGAGGGAAAAACTAAACAAAATTTTAAAAAATTGCCCAGCCCTACTACTAATATTACAATTACACAGCTCTTTCATTGAGGGGGAAAAAAAAGCAAGAGGAATACAAAATGTAACTGTTTTTAATCATGAGACTATTATTTAAAAAAAAGAAAGAAAAGGAAAAAAAAAAGAATGCAATGTACATACAATGCACCTCTGGATATATGTATTTGTGTGTGTGTGTGTGTGTGTGTGTGTGTGTGTGTGTGCATGTTAGGCTAATGTTGACTAAGGTCAGTGTAAGTCTAACAGCACCTGATTAAATAGGCTCCAACATTTCTTATCTGCCAGACTGGCATGCACATTATTTCTGCATGTAGTGTTTTTCGTATTAGTACTGAAGTTCTTTCTTCCATCTGGCCACTCATGCATTAGTGTTTTTTGTTATTCGGTTGTGTGGCGTGATGCTGTCAGAGCAGACCTGTCTCTGTCCACACACACACGTACACCATCTTTCCCTTTTCTTCTTCATTGATTTACCACCATCTCGGTTGTGCTTATTTAAAGAATGCATTGCTAAACGACTTTTCAAAGCTTTGGATGACATGGAAATTCACTGATGTTTACATCCTCTTTCCCTTTTTGTTCTTCCCCTTTCTTTTCTCTTCTTTCTCCTCATCCACTATCCCGTTTAACACTCATGTTACGCCATTTTTTTTTGTCTCTCTTCATTATAATGTTTTAAAAACTCTTCCTGTATTAAACATGAAACTAGCGATAAAGACCTGCTCAGCCAGACACGAACTCTTGCCATGTCGTTTGTAAAATGTGCCAGTACAGATACAGAACATCAGTACAAACTCGTTAAAGATATTTCTTTCTGAAATTAAGATACATTTACTCTTTTTCCTGTAACAAAACATGTTTGGTAATATAAATATTGTGAAAGTAACCGGTTTTACTTCCCTGTAGTGGCTTTTTTTTTTAAGGGTTTTGTTTAACTGATATTGTTTTTTTCCACTTGATTAATTAATGATTTCATCAAAGTTTGTTTTCATGGCACTGTAACATGGCAAGTGTACTAATGTACAATTTTAAGGCAAAACTATGATTAATTTTGTCTTTTATCCAGATCATCAATAAATTTGACATTTTAAAATAATGACACAGATTTATTTTGTGAATTATTTGATAATAAACGTCCAACTGCTTCAGCAAACGTAAAACGAACCCAACGTGCTTACATTTAAAATTGACCTCTTTTCAGATTTCTGTGCAGCTTTTTTTTTTTTTTTATCCTTTCATCTGGCTTTGGACATATTTTGTTCGATCATGAGGTAGCTTGCTTGTTGAGTTTTAGCCCTAGAGTTTTATTATTATTTGTTCCATCCCATTCCCATCCCCTTTACCCTTTGTGATCGGAGCCTCAGTTTTACCCAGTTGGTTTGAATTACACCAGATTGCAGGAAGCGGAGAGGGAGCGACTCAGCACCGAGGACGGTGTGCGCCGATTCAAGCAGGACTTTGCCAACAAAGCAGACAGCCTCCAAAAGCAGATTGCCCAGAGAGAGAAGCAGATGTAAGTTGTCGTTTTAAAAATTTTACAAATCGTTAAAGCCATTTCTTTCTTCGTCTGTGCAGAGTGTGTGTGTGTGTGTGTGTGTGGTTCTAATGACAAGCAGTGAAACATATTAATCTTAACTGGCAGTAATAGGTCAAGGCAACTGACATTCTGATGAAGCCTATCAGATGAGTTGACTTACTACTAAACATTTCAAATACTAGAAATATCTTAATATACATGTTTTTATGAGCTGTTTCATTTGAAATGTTCCTGTTTTCTGAAGGTTGCAGCTGGAAACAGACTTGAAAATCGAGAGGGAGTGGAGACAAACTCTACAGAACGACCTGGAAAGAGAACAAGAGACCATCAACCAACTGAGGGCTGAAGCACAGCAAATTACTGTGCTCAAGAAGGTCAAAACAAATGCTTTCTCTATAATCTCACCATGTTGAAGAGAAATACAGACAGTGGTTACGTTTACATGCACATCCATATTCGGATATTAATCGGAATTTGGCATTATTGTAATTCGTATTGAGTCGTGTAAACGCTATAATCCCATTGCACAATTCAGATTAAGACAATATTCTGATTCCCACCCCTGGATTATGCCTGGTTTAATTGGAAATTTGTTGCATGTAAACACCTTCTTCAGAAAATCCACTGAAAGGAGATGTATGCGCATGCTCATTTAACAAGGAATTGTGGGTCTAATAGATGCTTACTTGTAGGCTCGGTATTTAGGAATGGCAATTCTTACAACAGCCATGTTTATAGGAATATTCTGATACCTGTACGCATATAAACATGGCATTCTGAATATGACTACAACCCGAATATAGACCTTAAACGGAATTTGATGTGCATATAAATGTAGTCACTGTTAAGTTTAAAGCGAGTAAAACGTGCATTACTTTGTAAGTTTAACTTTTATTTAGGGATGGGTGATATCTTATTGTTTGCGATATACCGGTCGAAATTCTCGCCACAATAATAATTAGTCTTCCCGCGATAATAACGGTAAAGACTAGTTTATGACGTGTTGCTGTGTGTAACGGCAGCTCAAGTGCAGAGAGAAAACAAGTACGGTGGATGGCGGACGTGAATCTGAGGAGGAGTTCGTTTAGTTCGCTAAACGAAGAGCTAACTCTACAATCTGGAACTGGTTTGGTTACAGAAAATCGGTTTTACTTTAGATCAGTGTTTGTGTTTCTGACACTCTGAAGATCACAGCTATCACTTGTAGCCAAAAACAGTGGCGCAGTGGTGCACGGGTACTATATTTATATCATCACTGATATTTCCTTATCGCAGTAAATACCAGAAAAAATCGTGATATAGATTTAAGTCCATATCACCCATCCCTACTTTTGTTCTTGGCTCTGTGTGTATATACACGTTTACACACACACACATATACATGCAAGCTCGCAATAATGGATGGCAAATACTGATAAAATGAGTGGATGCACATAACAAGTACACGTGGGCTTCCACTTGTCCCCTCTGAGAGAAGAGTCGCTGCAAATCAGTTGACAAAGAGACAGACGGGTGACAAGGACAAGGAAAACCCATTCTCTGGAGCTATACTGGAGGGAAGAACACTGGAGGGAGAGTGTAGTCATCATTCCAAAACCTCCCATAGGTATTCAACTGGGTTGAGATCTGGTGACTGTCAAGGACATATCATACATCATTTTCATCCTCATCAAATCATTCAGTGAGCCCTCTTGTCCTGTAGATATGGGTGGAGTCATTGTGGAAGAGACCAGACCCATCAGAATACAAATGTTTAATTACAGGCAGAAGAATCTATGACTCTTCCCTCAAAAGGGACAAGTGCAACCAAACTATGCCAGCATAATACCCACTGTTTTTACATACTGTATATGTAGTATGCATGAGTATGAACAGTAATGATTACTTTTTTGAGGGTAGTTATATGGTCATACGTCTTTACTTATGAAATCAGGTCTCATGCTGATGGTAATGGAGTGTAAATTGGTGTGCTGTTTCAGGAGTTTCACAGATTGCAGGATGAGAACACGCAGCTGAAGGGGATTTGTGAGGAACAAGAAAAGGCACTAGAAGAGCTGGGCTGCAAACTCAGCGAGTGAGTTCTCAGTCACATTATTTAGAACTGGATTTATTATTTACACTTTGTTTAAGAGAAAATCACTGTGATCCGTATTGTACCGATTGTGTTTCGTATTAGATCAAAACTAAAAATCGAAGACATAAAGGAGGCCAATAAAGCACTTCAGGTATGTACTTCAACAAACATGTTGAATTCTGATCGAATTCAGAAATACAAATTGTGATTGATTATGAAGCGCAAGCTTTAACTAGTGATGCATCGAGCCAATACTGAGAATAGGAACTGAGGCTGACGTTAGCCTGATGCTCTGGACTGACATTGGAGGACATTTGTAATATTTTCCAGTTTGACACATTCCAGTTTGACACATTAGTCCATATTTTAGTCTGACATTCTTATGAGATCAGTATTATGAAGAGTATTATGTTAGGTAATTTTAGGTTGTAAGTATTTCTACCTCATCCGTGGAGGTCATTTTGACTGTACACATTATAATGTATGCTTCATTTCATCTCAGTAGATATCCTGAATTTTTCACACTATACAGTGAGTTACATGTCTTGGAAACTGTTAGTTATTAGTTATTGGAAACTGTATAAACTATTAGCTATTCACTTACATTTTGTTTCTACAAAATAACATTTTTGCCTTATTTTGTATACTTAATCTCCTTTCAGGCAGTTAGTATAATGTTTTTACCAAATGCGTGTAGCGTGCTGGATATACAGGGTGTCTGAGAAGTCAGGAACCAATAAGTGTACCAAGTACCAAGAAACACGATCTCTACATTTTCATCCACTGTTAGTCATTTTTTCACCTGTAAGATAAAAATTAATATATACATAAGTGTTAATAAATACAAACTAGGGATGTCACGATACCAAAAATCTAGTAGTCAGTACCGATACCACCAAAGTACACGGTATTCGATACCACGGTGTGGTATAAAAATAAATTAAAAAATAAAAATAAAATTTAAAACTCCTGGAGGACATTCTCCTCTGGCTAATACTGGCAAAAAGAGAGGGAGAAGGGGGGATATTTTAGTTATCAAACACTGTCTGACAATGACCAATAAAACTAAGTGCTAAGTGCTGATAACAAGCGCTAAGGTGCACTCCTAAACGCGCAACGCACGCACACACACCCACACACACACCCCTCTTATACACTGAATGCAAGCATTAGTTTAAATTCACTGATTTGGTGGCAGGCCAAAAAGATTTATTAAAAGCATGAACATTTGAATAATTATTAGTGACATTAGGCTACATTTACCTGACAGGACACGGGCTGAATGGCGATGCATAGTGGTCCATTCGGAGGTAATTTATAACACTGCAATGTGTTAGGGTCGTTAACAAATAACAGGCTATCGCTAACATCACATGGAGCATAACATTAGCTGGTTTCACAGCCACAGTGCCAGCTGCCTCAAACAAATATAATATAGGACCGTCTTTCAGGTGCTTCGCCAAATTCCAGGTGTTTCCTCGCTTTGTTTGAAATGAACGATAGCATCGGCTGCAAACCTGCAACTAATGCTACCTTTCCTCTCAACGAGCGTTCCTTTCTCTGCCTCTCAACCAGTCGGGGTGGAGCTAAAATTGTCACCATTTTCTGTAGTTTTTCCCGTGTGCTTGTAGGCGTTGTTGTTCTTCTTCTTCTTCTTCACCACTTGTGGTCCGACTAAAACATTTGCACGTATTTGCTGCCACCTCAGTACCTTCATGACCAACGGTACCAATGCTACTGCAGAAAAACAAGTACCGTGACCTTTTAAGAATGTTGGTACCGACTTGGTACCGGAGTATCGGTTCTTGTGACATCCCTAATACAAACAGTATATGTAGTTTAATTCAGATTGGTTCCTGACTTTTCTGACACATTAGTAACACGTAGGTCAATAAATAAATCATGATCAAGACAAAATCTTAACACAATTTATAACTTACATCATTTAAATAATATTTTAAATCTCATTCTGTATTAAGTGTAAACAAGCAAGCACAATTCAAATGCTCAAACTCCTCAGTACCATTGGACGATGCCCAGAGCTCTGACATCAGAAATATCGAAAATGGAATCGATGCATTACTAATTGTAGCTGTAATTGATGCAGATTGGCTAATTGTATGCTGGTTGTAATTTTAGGGTGGGCAGGTATGGCTTAAGGACAAAGATGCCACACACTGCAAACTTTGTGAGAAAGAGTTCTCCATCTCCAGGAGAAAGGTCAGAGCCACAAACCACAACTCACCTGTGCTTTACTCTTTACGTTCCCCAAAAAATGTGTTGTATTTTGAAAATGAAATGATTTAATAAAATTTCATTGAAACGTTAAGTGACCTATGAAAAGATTCACTAGTCAGTCCGTACAGGATTTCATGAAGTTTTTTTTTTTGTGATGTGGCCAGAAATGCTTGATTTTATGGCGGCTTTTTTCAAAATTTGTTGTAACTTGTATTGGTTTTTTTTCTTTGAAATTGCACGTTGTTTCAGTGATGCTTGTTGGTAAACGAGATCTTTTAGCTGTTCTCATGTTCGACGCACATGAAACGAAGAGGGCTTTGGCTGAATGCATGTTGTGATGACATCACATGACGCGTCTTGGCCCAAATCTGTAGAAAATCTACAGTCATTTTGCAAAATCACGAAATCCTGGAGGGACTGACTAATATATTCAAATGTTTTTTGCAACTTTGGTCTGTTTATTATTCTAAGAATGAAATGACCTATAGGGTCGGTTCTAGTATGAAAAGATCTCTGACACATTCTCCATAATAAGTTAAAGAATGTCATGCAACTCCAGTGAAAGGCTCCGCCGCAGTTTGCGTCATTCTCCTCATCACTGCTCTATCCTCCTTTCACAGCATCACTGTAGGAACTGCGGGGAAATCTTCTGCAATGCTTGCTCAGATAACGAGTTACCCCTCCCTGCTTCCCCGAAGCCTGTGCGAGTATGTGATACATGCCATGCGCTACTCCTCCAGCGCTGCTCCTCCAATGCCACATAAGACGTACATCAGCGTGTGCTGCCTAAGCGGCCGGCTTTGGCTTTAACCCAGAGTGCCGTGATTTCCTGCAGTGTGTCAAGCTATAACACAAGTGACCAAAACGGCTGTTTCCCAGTGTTTGAAGTTTACATTTCACACGGCAGTTCTCCCCGTGGACAGCGTGGACGTGAGGTAGCCGTTTAATGTTAAGTGCCCAGTGAAGGACGTGGGTCTGGTGAACATACTGGTTCAAGTCCTTGTATTTTTTTTTAATTTCTTTTTCTTAATTATATAAAGATAATCAACTGCCTTCAGCACTACAACTGAGCAGCACTAAAGTGTATTAATACTCCAAACAGGTGAACGACATTCCAGTCTCTGTTCTGAGGAACGCAGGGTGAACAGTACAATCTTTGTATAGTGTTAAAAAAAAAAAAATGAAACGCTGTATTAGGGAAATACGGTGGGGATTTTATTTAAGTTTGTTTTGTATTAAAATGAATGTGTGCCTGTCTCTCAAATAGGCAAAGTTTTTTCATAAGGCACTAATGTTTTTCCAATGCTGCTCACATTTGATTGGGACGGTTCCATGAAATAGCAGTCACAACGTCCTGAACAAAGTATTATTCCACACTATAGTACATTACAGGCTGTACTTAGATGCCAAGACATGTTTCATAAAGTGCAAATCTAGACTGCTACTTGCCTTGAATGTTCAATACGGTTCATCTTAATGAGTTTAAATGTAAACTGTTATGGAAACAGTTGCTAAAATGATAATTTTTGAATATTAAGGTGTATGGAATTGTATACATTTCTTTAATCACTAAAGTGAATACTTACAGTTTCTGTGCTCTTTCCTATTTATTAATTTCTACACTTGGGTAACATTAGACAACTAACATTTAGAACTAGTATTTTATGCATGAAGGCAAACTCTGATAAGATGTCTGCCTGTATTTGCAAGTTTTATAGCACAAATTTCAGTCAGAATATCTAAAATAATAAATCTGAAGTTGCCTCCTGCATGTATTTAGCTGAATTAATTTTTAAATCACTGCTACAGTGCAGCATCTACTACTATCTGCATAAATACCTAGAATATCCATTTAAATATACTGCAAATAAGTTATATACAAATAAAACCTTTTGTTGAGTACACATTTTCCCAAAGTCTCCAAATAATATATATATAAGCCTCCAATTTGAACTCACTTCGAATACATGAAGTATAGTTATTTTTACACAAGTTCCAATTTCTTATTTCAAAGAGGACTCCACACACTGACCCTCATGATTCATCAAATAATATAAACATCATTTAATTGTGAATTTCAGACATACTGTGAGAATAAATGGCTAAAATTGCCATTTCTTTACAGCATACATCATATTAGAAGCGAAAGGTTCCTGACATCTCTAAATATAGCGAATTCTTAAATTCGCTAATCATCTTAAGTCTCATTCAGATTCACATATTTGCAATGACCGAACACAAACTAAATGTTTAGGTTAACTTTGGAGGTTTTAAATGCAACGGCCAACAAATGCTTACATGAACAAGAATAATTCAAACAAGAACTCCTCAGTTAGCATAATTAGCTAAGAAAAAAAAAAAATGAACAGCCAAAGAATGTTCATTGTTGGGGGGGGAAAAAGGCTTACAACTCTTAAAGATGGCAGCCCATCACAGTGTCCTCTGAGATTGCAGAGCTACATAGATGACAACAAATAAAGCAACACTAGTAAAACTCAAACACAGAAGAATCAGATATAAAAATTTTAAGCAAAATGTACAGTAGCTGGTCAACCTATATATACTTATTTATATACTTCATTTATATTTTAAACTCCACTCTGACTGGAAAATATTCAGCTTCAATTTTCTAAGAATATACAAAAAAAAACAACCCTTCCAACTTCAGGTGAAAACTGTTTCTTGTAAAACGGCGTCTTCAGTACATGCCTCTTGGCCCGCTTCCTCGAGAGCCCATGCTCCCAGAGCTGCCATAGTAACTGCCACCTCCACGACCTGGTCATCCATACATTTTTTTAGAGAACAAAGGAAATAATTACATGCAACTGCCTGTTAGAAAGGCATATTTTTTGACAGGGCATTTAAGCAGTAAAAAGAGTGACACTCACCCATTTCAGACGCTCCGCTGGAGGTCGAATTTAAGAAGAGCTCTATGTAACGGTGTTCTATGGGGGGAAATAACAAGGAAAACCATAAGACGAGAAACGCACCATCTTCTGGACATTGTGGCTATGATAAGGAACAAAAACAGGAAGCACATACGCATGTGATTCTTATCCTTTGACATGGCTGATACAGCATCTTCATGAGTGGCAAACTCTACGTCTGCCTCTCCTGTGGATTTGCCGTTGGGCCCGACGTCAATGTGCACGCGGATAGGATGAAGCGGTGCAAAGAACTAGAATAAGAGAGACATTCTTACCACCAAGCTAGTCATGAGGGTTCTGAAGGTGATAAGGACCCTGTGGTGTGTCTTACATTGGCTATGTCTGACTCTGTTGCACGGAACGGAAGACCTCTCATGTGCACAAAGTGTCCACTGTGAAAGCCCGAGCCTGTGTCCCCTCCACTATAGCCATGACCTCCCATTGTTCCTCTTCCACCTCGGTCTCCCCTTGCACGCTCTTCAAACATCCCATTACCGAAGCAGTAGTTGTTAAAACCATTGTAATTGTCAAAACCACCATAACCTGTGGAACAGAGGCAAGTTACCTATCAAAGCCTTGATATGGAGTTTACGTGTAGCTCAGCCCCAAAACAAAGTGTTTACCTGTGTTGTGACCTTAGCATTATTATTTTCTCTCCGGGTTAAGTATGAATGAAAGATAGAACCTTATAATACAAGGGTGACTATTTTTCATTGAAAACCAGCTCCTAAGAAACATTAAATGCGTGATGTCTGGATCCATTTTAAATCAAGAAAAGGCGAGTCTGAATAAGGATAAAAGCACCAGCACCATCTTAACACTGTGGTTATAATTAATATTTTAAAGCATGGCAATGCGAAAATTGTGCTCCGTTGACTGTTTACCAAGTCTGAACTGAACTTTTGACCAAACGTCCTCGGACATAATCGAGTCACCTAATCGAATAGTCTGGGTGGCAGAGAATCCATGGTTATGTATGGGGCAAAAAAGACCACCTACAAGCAAGCCTACAACAAATTAGTGCATGCTAAAAATTCCTTGTGAGCTTCACTTCAATTTTGGATGAAGCATGCTTATAGAGGAAGGATTTGGAATGATATTGCAGACAGAGGTTTCACATCAGTTCACTCCTTTCATTTTTTAGTCCAATTCTGATTGAATACATACCACCACTGTAACTACTTCCACTGCGCATCTGGTCCAGAACAGCACCTCCTCTTCCAGGTCCAGGACCAAAGAAGCCCCCGCGACCCATCACTGGTCTGTCGTATGGGCTAGGTCTCTGTCCAATCATCCTCCGGGGGACATCGTAGTATGCACGGATTTCATTTCGGCTACTTTTGAATATCTCTATGTACCTGAGTTTGTTGAAATGCAGGGTATTAGCAACACACAAAAATATGAACCGTTGCACTTGTTTCACAGAAATGACGAGAGCTTAGTGGGTCAATGACCCAAAAACCCATGAGTTATTTAAT
The DNA here is from genome assembly GCF_023375685.1 of Ictalurus furcatus. Taxonomy (NCBI): domain Eukaryota; kingdom Metazoa; phylum Chordata; class Actinopteri; order Siluriformes; family Ictaluridae; genus Ictalurus; species Ictalurus furcatus. Next base: position 26,743,810 of record NC_071257.1, on the reverse strand, counting down.
TACCTCAGCAAACAAAAATGAGTGGATGTTTAAAGATCAGAGGAAGGGACAAAGGGCCTAATGCTACTCTCACTCCAAAACTTTACTATGAACAGCCCTTAAACTTTTAAAAAGCAATCCTAAAAAGACTCTTTTGAATACAGTTGAATGTTTCCCCTCCCCCACACAAGATAATGCTAAACATATAGGTTACTCCTTCTTAGATCATTTTCCACCCATGTTACAATATGTAAGAAACATGCCAAGTTTAACATTAAAATAACAACAATCATCTTTTTCTAAAGTATAAAGATGCATGACCCCCCCAATCCCACATTACAGATAGCATTAATCACCCAGCCCAGTCTTGCCAGCCCCACCTGTGCCCTATTCTTTCCTTGTGTTTCCCCAGAGCTTTTTCTGCTATCTCCTTTGAGGCAAACTGCACGAAGGCTTCCCCTGTGCTCCTCCCCTGGTAGTCCATCGGCAATGTAATCCCATTTGGCACGATTTTCAACCCTTTAACCCAAGGACAAATAACCCCACAGAGGGGGACATGTTAAATAGCAACATTCTCATGTGTAGAAAAGAAAGTCCCCCCAAATTTAGTCCCTTAAATCATCCCATATAGTTTAAAAATTCCTAAAATCACACAACTAATGCTTAGCAACATATTCACTAACAGTTCTGTACAAATTAAACAGTCAAGTGTACTTGACATTTACTCATGGTATCTTAATTAGTGAGACTATGTTAGTCACACATTAAAAGATCAACATTTGGGAAAGTATAAGGCATACATGTTGATCTTTACTATGCACGAGTATTATGTTTAAAAAATATATATATATTTTTTATAGAAGACAGTACTCACAGAATAACAGAACTAACAAAAAAACAGAGCAAAACCTATTGAGGTTAGAAAGCATACCTGAAAAGAACTGAACTATCTCCTCCTTACTGCAGCCGAAAGGCAGTCCTCTGAGCCTCAGCATGCAGCCGCTGCTGCTGTCATAATCTGTCGGGCCGCAGCGTTTCAGCACCCAATCCATCTCACTGCGGTTCGACTTGAACACTGCACAGTGTGATACACTCAGTGACTGCGTTTACAGGCACACTCATAATCCACTCCTAGTACGATTTGGGCATTATTTAAGTGGTCATGTTAACAGCAAAATGGATTTAATCGGTCATCAGGTTTAAAATAAAAAAAAAATTAATTGATTATAACCCAAGCCTGTTGAATTCTCCAAACTGACTGATCAGATGGTGTTGATTAAATTTTTTTTATATCAGCAGCTCTGACAATAGTGCCTGCTAAAATTTAAATCATTGCGTGTTTGTGTGTATTTATGCCATGGTCTGTCAATTCTCGATTCTGATTGGCTGGAAGGTGTGCGGTAAAACTGTATATACCACTAGTAGTTCCGGTCAGTTTAATCACTGTTGCCTATAAACAACTGTAACTATAGAAACATACAGTTAAACTCACAGCTTCGTTGTTCGTGGAGACGCGGCACAAACACACACTCTCTCTCTCTCTCTCTCTCTAATAACTCCATTTACAGCAAGTCATTCAAATAAATGTAATCTTATTGCACTTTATTTCTGTGTACGATGTAGGCCACATTTATACTACATGGTTCAAGTGACCCAATTCCAATTTTCTCCTCCTATGTGACACAGATCGGATACGACCCACGAACATGTAAGCACATGGCTTCCCATATTCTAAGATCCATTTCAGGCCTCATTCATATGTGGAAATAAATCTGATATGAATCAGATACGTGCATTTGCGTCTGCCGTGTTAGCAAACCGATCGGATATTCCCGTCGATGCGAGTCGTACGTCATTGAAAAAACGACAGTGACGAATGACATCAACTCAGGTGGACACCGACCGCGAAAACACAACTTTCCACAAGAGCTCTCTTTTTTTTCTACGCCTTAAGAGGCTGGTGTTTTGCTTACGTTTAAATACGGTGCGGAAAGAAAAAGCTTGTATCATCTTTCCATCTGCGTCCATTGCAAATTGCGCCATTTTAACTTCCTTTTTCGGCCAAAGCTTCTAGTGACGTCTACCTTGGGTTGTTTCACGAAATGTATACTGTAAATGCAAAAATTGGTCAATTTTAAAAGATGCAAGCGGGTCGTCAAAAAACCGGATATAGTCAATAAATCGGAATTGGGCGTCAAGACCTGCAGTGTAAATGCAAGCCTCAGAACTGAAATTAACCCTCATTTATCTTTTCAGTCAAACTTAGCCTCCACATTGTGCATTAAAAATCATGTAATGCACACCTAGCTGTGGATTAACCCATGTGCTCATTCTAATACATTACTTCTATAGCTTAATTCAGTGGTTTTCAAAGTGGGGGCAGCCCGGGGGGGGGGGCCTCAACAATTTGGTGTGCCCATCCCTCCCACTAGTATGTTTTCTCTTTCTCACTCTCAGACAACAACACACACACAATCAATTCCTAATGTAATGTAAAGATGTAATTATTAATAAAAAAAAAGGGGGGCTATATTCAGAAGTCTGTATTTTTTAATGTGTTTTAAAGACATCTTGCAAAAGGGAATTCTCGGTCAAATGTTAATGCCATTTGGGGGGCCTTGCCCTGGAAAAGTTTGGGAACCCCTGGCTTAATTCACAGGGGCGATTTTTTAAACCATCAATACAGAGGAGAAAAAAAAAGGGAAGCTGGTGAGGAAATGACTTTTCATAGCTGTAACCACGCAAGTCATTCCAGAAACTTGTTTTGCATATGTTCCATGTAACTATAAACTGATTTTAAAAACTACAACTTCTTGTTCATTAATTAGCACCAAAAACAAAACCTGAATCCGTGTCAACGTGCTGTGGTATTAGGGGAATAGAATTTCAATTTCATCCAAAACATGAAGCCAGACGTTTTCGGTTTATACACTTTGAAATGGTGTGTGTGTTACCTTCGATATATCGATGACCCATATATTTGCGATCTTTTGAGAGGGCTTTTTTAAAGTCCTCTCCTGTTTTTAGCTCGATGAAAGCCTCTCCACTGGGCCTTCCCTCCTTCGAGAAGGTGAAACACACCCCGTTCACTTTCCCCACAATATTACAGTCTGCAAGACAGGAAATAAGACAAATCAGGACATTTGCTCTTCCTGCCCTACTTGGAAAAAACTAACTCATAGAATGTGTAATGGTTATAATGGGAATTGTATTGGTTTTAATGGGAATTGAATTGGTTTTATAGAAACTGTATTGGTTTTAATGGAAACTGTACTGGTCCATGTGGGTCTCTACTGGTAATTTGTTGCCTTCTATTGATGGCATGTTATGTCTAGTGGATACCATTAAGGACCAATTACGGTAATGGAAATCATTTGAATGGTTAGCTGATGATTTGTAATGGTATTTGTAGTGGAAACCATTACAATTTCTGTGATGGTTTCAATTGTTTTGTTTCCCTCAGCAGGGTGGATTCCAGTAGAAGGAGTTTTCAATAAGAGGATAGACAGGTTCATCACAATGACATTCTCCCAAGAGTGACTTTTCGTTTCGTCTGAGCTTACCAGAAAAAAACGAGGCTACTTCCTCCTGGGTACATGACCAGGGCAAGCCTCGGATGCGCACCACGTATCCCTCGTCGCTGTGAGACATGGTAATATCTGACCTCAGGGCAGGAACTGAAATAAACACAAACCAATCATGCAAGGCTTGTGGCCAGTTTATTATTGTAAGGCAACAAGTTTCACTAGACTCCATGGACTCTGTATCACGAAAAACAAATACATAGAATTAAGGAGTAAATATGTTGCACATATGACACCTAGCTTGCTATGTCATGTTTATAAACCCCAGTCGTGTACTCACAGCACAATTAAATAACTAAATCAGCTTTGCTAGTTTATCTTGACTAGCTAATGTCTCACACACACACCAAAAACTTTCACCGCCAACCATTTCCATACAGTGTCCAGCAGAGCTCTCTCAAACAAATAAATAGATAACTATTTGTCCGTTCATTTTACAACTCACTCAAATTCGCAACTAGCTAGATAAAATATCTGACCTTATTATATATATATATATTTTTTTTATAAATATAGTTATGTGCGCACAGGAAGTAATTAGCTAGCAAGCTAGCAAACCTGCGTTACGCTAGTTCATGCTAGCTTAGCAAACTGCACACCAAATACTGCAACAAATATAAGTCTAACACTGGCTCATACGATGTTTTCGTGAATCTGTACCTCATTAATTCATCTAAATCTCACAAAGCTGAAGAATAACTCTACATTCAACATTACCTGGTATATTTCTCCACCGTCTGAAGCCTGTCCTTTCCTTACAGGTAACCAGTTACCAACGGTAGAGCGTAAACAGGGTTGCCAGACCTTACTATAGAATTCCCCGTTTCTCAGCGTTAAGACTAAGTAATAGTGATGGGGATGTTCGGCTCATTTTACTGACTCGGATCTTTGAATCTCGTTCAGCAAAATGAAAGAATTTTTTTTTCCAAATCATTTTGTTTATTTCAGCAGAATATAATTAAAATGTTCCATGTTAAATTCCCCAACACATATAGTACTTACGCAAACGTTGATCACATCTGGAATAAAAAATAAACTATAGGCTATGCAACCAAGGCCGAATTATGAGAAACTATTATTAATTATTAATTATTAATTAATAGTTTAGCATTAGGTCTTCAGGCTATGCAGTCTGTTAGTTCACCTCACCTCCCGATCCGAGTCGCTCTTTCTTTTGTCACGTCACATTTGTCACGTCTGTTCCCTGGAAACAGAAATGATTAGTTCATCTCTCGAGTCTTCGGGTTCGAGTCGTTCGTTCATCTCGTGACCACCACATAGGCTGAATGCAGTGGAGCTGTGTCGTGATGAACAGACGACTCGATCCCGAAAACACGAGAGGTGAACGAATCATTTCTGTTTCCGGTACGGCATGGTGTATTGCCTATGCGGCGGTCAAGGGAAAAAAGAAACAACTCAAACCCGTAGACTCAAGAGATGAACTAACCATTTCTGTTTCCTGTACAGAACCTATGGGGATGTTACAGCGCATGCGCGGTCAACACAAAATGAACGAATCACTCTCTGAGACAACTCATTGTTCCCGAGTCATGTTAAAGTTTCGTTCAAAATGAACTAATTGTTCATGACCGACACATCACTATTAACTAAGGAGCGTGGTGTTATAGGAAAATAATCAAAGACTAGGTGGCGTGATGTGAAGCGAAGTGAAGCAAAGTGAAGCAAAATTACTGCTACTATCTTGAAGCTGTTTATTTTACAATAACAGCATGCCCTGAAGTGCTTTATTCGTCTTATACTACAACAAATTGCCTACAATTTAATGCAATTTATAATGTAGCAACATATTCATGTTTTTTATTCATTTGTTAAATTTAATGTTGTGGAACGTCCATGAGATTCCACAGTAAGCTTGAATTTTCTAATTTCTAATTGTCTAATTTCTAATTTCTAATTCTAATTTCTAATTCTAATTTCTAATTCTAATTCAATTCTGATTGGTCATAAGGTGTGCATTATTTTCATATAACACAGGTAGTTCCAGCTGTAACTTGAACGGATTTGTACATAATCTAAGACTAATAATAAATGGATTTAAAACAACATGCTGTTTAACAACATAAAACATAATAATTGATGTGGTGAGGTTTTTGTTGGAAGATGTTTATTTACCATTTATGGAAGGAGTCTCGGATGTAAGTGTAACAGTTTCTTAGCTCAGGAAAGTCTTAAGGACAGAGATGTTTACGCTTTACAATTTCTCAGAAAAATGAGAGAGAGAGAGGGAGAGAGAGAGGGGCTGGTGAGCAAAGCACTGTTAATCGCAACTATAATGTAGGTGAAAACAGGAATTAACTATATATAACATAGGAATATAGGTCTAACATCATCAGCCTTTAATACCACTTGCCATAATGCAAAAATGGTGAGTAAAACAGAAACAATACTTCTATAATCACAGTGTGTGCATTGTTTATTTCTAAGTATTACTTCCTTCTCCAAATCCATGGAAATTACAATTTAAATTTAGAATAGGACAAACCTTAGTTAGCTGCATATTAAATAAATTAAATAAATTCTACTGATAGCCACTAGGGTTTTTTTGTTTTTCTTTTTATAATGAAGAGCTCGTTAAAGCTACTGTAAGCAAGCAATGAGCTACTGCAATTTAAGCATTTTATACTTTAATTTATACAGTCAATATCGTAAATATTATCTTACATCTTGAAAATATCCCTGGTACCCGTTTATAAAGAACTGCCTTTTGGATCGGGAAAATGAAGCTTTGAAGTGTCAATTTATCTCACTAGTTATTTTTTTTTTACAATCTGGCAACCCAGCATCAGAAATCTCGCGAGAGGTGAAGTTTTTCTCGTTTATTCCCGGTGGTTTGTGCAGGCAGGCAGATCTGTGGGTGCAGTTTGGTATAGTTTATAATGTGGAGCTGAAAAATCTGCACATACGCAGCACTGAACCCTTCACACTAACATGAACAAAGGTAACGCAGGTTATTCAGCGTATCCTAGTTTTGTTTCATGTTTAAGTCTTAATTTCTACACTGAAAAATAAACTTAAATGCATTTGGAGTGAGAAACTACATAGTAATATTTTGTATTCCAATACATATATTTGAAAACAGATCTTTTAATCATATTGTTCATTACTGGTAGTTTGTTTATTGATGCAGAGATAGAAATCTGTAATGTAGGTTAAATTCTCAGACATCAGCAGGACTATAAACTGCTCTAATCATTGTTAAGTATGAGCCCACTCAAGGAAGCCAGGGAGATTTGTATTTGAAGGTGCCAGGCACAGTGCCAGCGTGCTGACGTCATTAAATAAGCGTGTGCTCATCCTGCAGTGCCTTACAAATAGCTTATATAATAAACAGACAGAAAGGGCCATCATTCTGACATCTGACTGTAATGATCTTGAACAGTAGAGTCCAATAGAAATAATAATGAATGTAGCTTTTAAAAACATTTTTACTGACTACTTATGATGTGGTCAGCTCCACTGCTGCCTCACACTGAATTAATTGAGCTGATGGCCACAGTGCAGTGCGCAATTCTGCTTGTCATATTGATCAAGATGCTGGGATTTGCATAAAAAATGCAGCTAATCAATTTTGTGAATGGAACTCACATGAGCATTTATATTTATGAGGGTTTAAAGTCTGTTAAGGCTATGACAAAGCATTTGTTTTTGTTTTTTTCTCCCCATACCACACTTACAGCATGCCAGTATAAAAGATTAAAACAATTTATGAGATCTCACAAAGCAACTTTTTTCCCCAAATCATCTTCACTAAGCACTTTATCCAGAGCATATACACCTTGGATGGGATGTTAATCCACCACATGCGCACTCACTCACTCACTCTCTCTCTCTCTCACTCTCTCTCTCTCTCTCTCTCTCACACACACACACACACTCTCTCTCTCTCTCTCTCTCTCTCTCTCTCTCTCTCTCTCGCTCTCACTAACTCCTAGGTCAATTAAGCTTAACCAGTTCATCTAGTGGCATGTTTCTGGATGTGGAAGGAAACCGCAGAACCTGATGGAAACCTACATGGACGTCAGGAGAAAATGCAAAACCCCACACGGAGAGTATCCCCTGCACAGGGTTGAATCAGGGACTCTGCAGCTGTGACGCAGCAGCGCCACTCATTGCACCACTGTGTCACCATATATTTTACCAATATAAATAATGAACCACAGATTGTGTATATTCATACTTGATATGTATACGTAGTGTTGTCCTTACCAAGTGAAGGGTTTGGGACTACTTTAGTACTTGCTAAGAGCCTGAGTGATTAAAAGGCTGGGGAAAAGTGTGTTTGCATGAGCTCACCTGCATGAGATTCACCTTTCTTTATGGACAATCATGTTTCTCATGTCACCTCTTTCACTCTTTTCACTTTAGCACTTTCTATTGATAGGGTCTTCCCTCTTGCCTGGTTCCCCCCTCTGGAACAGTGAACCTTTGCCATCTATCATTCTGTTGCAGATAAGTGTGCTGCTTAATACCACACACACACACACACACACACACACACACACTCAAAAGCTGTTCTCCTGATTGGCTTAATTATTGCACCGGGGTGGGCCTTAAGGGCCTGAGTGACAGGCGAGAAGAGGAAGGAGCAATGCTGGATGTAAGACAGGTTGCAGGAGAGCAGAAGGAGAAGAAGAAGAGTCTAACTAAGCTGCATTAATCCAGTATGGAAGAGCCACTAAAGCCTGCAGGATATGTTTCTTGAAAGGAGACTGCCAGAGACCACAGACACACACTCTCTTTGTGAATAGTGGAATTCCAGAATTTTTTTTTTTCATCGCTCCTGAGAAAGAGGCTAATAGGGAAACAGGAGCAGAGGATGGTCATAAGGTAAAGTTGTATGACATACTGTAAGAGCTACAACATAATGGATGAGAGGGGGTGGGGGAATCCTATTAGCAAATGTAGGTAATGTCCTGTTTAATCTTGTGTAAGGAGTGCATGTGTTTGCAGAGAAGCTCTATTATTCTGTATAGGATCTGAGATTCTGTTTGGTCAGACTGATAAAGAATAATTAGTGATGAGCAGTCTGTTGCTCTGAAATTAAACAGTTTGCTGCTGAAAATAAATTAATGAAAGAGCATGAGATTTGAGTCTAGTTACAAAACTATGGCAAACAAAAACCGTCAATTAATACAGCATTATTGTTATTTATTATTGTTGTTTCAGAGTTTTCATTCCCCATAGCTGCTTAGTTGGTTGAAATGGAAAAGCACATTTTGGAGGATGAAATATGCTTTAGGTAAGGTTTGTACAGTGTTAGTGGTATTATTAATTAATAAGCTTATTGAATTTACACATGCAGCATGCCACAATGTACTTTCCAGACAATATATTATGTTCAATGATAATGCCAGGAAAGCTGTATTGCTTCTTAGTGACACACTTTCCAGTGAGAAATCTGATCCCATGACTTAATTAAGGAGGCGTCCATTTCAGGGTGTTACTGGTTACCTTGGTGCATGCTGAGTGGATAGAGTTGCAACTATGCAACTACAACTTTAAAGGGCCTCATGCACAATTATCAATGTGATGAAGTTGTTTACTTAAAAAGATTTTTACTGTAGTATAGCAACAGGGTGGATGTGATGCCAGTGATTCAGCAATCAACAGGCTGAAATCAAAGACACAGGCAAAGAGCTATACAGTTTTGTAATCAAGATGCAGTATTTATTTTTGGTATTGTGTTCTAGCTTGTCCTACCTTGCTCTATTCTGTGAAGTTGTTGTGACCTTGGCTTTTTAGTTACAGAAAAAGTGGTTGGTTTGGGAGTGCTGTGAATTAATGCTTGAAAGGTGTGGAGTACCTGTCTAATTATAATATAATGTTCCCAATAATGTCATAGATGGTGAAAGAAAGTGTGAGAGAGATAGGTGTTAGATAGGGATAGGTGTGTCTGGGACACTGCTAAAGAGGACATACTCCCCTTCCCTCTCTTCCCACAGAGACTGTTGTTAAGTGCATCAGCGCAGGCTAAATGTTACTGCATAAAGCATGGCAGACATCCAGGCTTAGCTGTGAAACCACCCTCACACTGTATGTTTCCTGGAACATTTACATTTGCCGCATTTAACAGATGCCCTTATCCAGAACGACTCACAGTAGTGCATTGTAATCTTTATCCAAACATTTCCTCATACTAGTTCACTAGGTCAGCGGCTAAGAATACCATCAAGCCAAAACCCTATTGGAGGAGCTTAGTACAACATGAAAGAAGACACAAGACAAGGGATTTTTTTTTAATTCATTCATGTCAATTTATCTAACTTTATAAATTACCCTTTGGTTACACCAACTCAAATGCTTCAGAAACCGTTTTAGTTTAACTGTGAACCCTGTGTGACATGTCAAATCCATTTCTGTTGTAGCACAAATGTTAATTGTGTGCACTGCTTTTTCTCAGACAGATGATTTGGAAGATGAATTGGTGATGATTTCCCAGTACCTTCTGTGTTAAGGGTACTTACCCCACTCCAAAGTAGCAATGTTGCCATGTGTAAATGATCTGGTAGTTACAGAACTAGAAGTCATCCATGAGGTTTCCAGGTAAGGATCATGGCAAACTCAGGGAAAGTTCTCCACTTGTATGTGGAGGTGAGATCTGTGGGTGATGAAGAAGGGAAAGAGTTGAAAAATATGGTACATGGGCCAGACGTCTTCCCGCAGTCTCAGCATGAAGCCCTGAACACTCCACGTAGCTTGGTGCCTCCAGCTGGGGATCTACATAAGGTGGGCAACAGTACACAGGGCCTTTTCACAAGTAAATCTCCATCCAGGCATGCAGTCAGCTTACAAATCCATCCAGGTGGAGAAGGACAGACAACCTCTCAACATGGACAACGTTTGCCTCATGACAAGATGTATCAGTTGCTCTCTGCCCTTCAACCAGAGCTTAAAGGAGGTACAAGTACTCTGTCACAAACTCGCTCTACTGAGACTGAGCCATTCTGTGGGAGGGACTCTAGAATTTGTGGACATTTTACTGCCCCACCTACACCTAGTGGTGCTCGAAAGATCTACAGACAAGTGGGTGAAGGAAAACGATCAATTGTTACATACAGCTATATAGAAAAAGCTAATATCAGGTCTGTGGGTGGTCATCATACCATATTGGGCCAAAATGAGCCAGAGAATCCATTCAGAAAAGCTTTTAATGATCAAACGATTCCCTTCCACTTCAGTGAAAATTTCAGTGACCCAGCAGGGTTCAACAGGCAGGAAATCTTTTGTAATGCCAACTCAAAGAATACCTTGACAGGCTCAGTGATCAAACCAAGGTGCACACCCAATTTCCAGCATGATATGTTAAACTCAATTGCAAGAAATGCTACCCATCGTGCTTTGGAAGAGTTTGGTTCCCCACAGCTCAGACGCCAACTGGCAACTGCCAATCGACCTGATAGAAATTATGGCACTATGCATAGAGAACAGCAACGCTGCCATTCATGGTCTGGATCTCCTGTGGTCTCGCGCATTGCCAGAACTCTGCCTGCTAATGCACATCTAGTAGATCTTGATCAACACCGGCCTCTCTATGGTATTCCAAGGAACCCAGTAGCTCACAAGCTCTCTAGTGATGCTAGACAGCCCTATGTCATATCGTGCTCTACCAATGTCCAATCTCAAGCAATTCCAAGCCAGCAAGTGTGGAAGAGTGATGAGACTCTTAGGCAAGGGTATAGGCATAGCCCAACTTTGCCATCCAGCAGGCCTACAGATATTCAACATGAAATTCCAAATAAGACCATTTCTCAACCACCACACAAGCAGAGAGTAGGTCAAAAAACAAGTCCCCGGCAAAACAACAAAGTTAATTTTAGCCTAACCTCTTCCTCAAATCAGCCAGCTTCCAGAGGCAACAAACTGCATGGTGAGAAGAGTATCTTGTCTGCGTCAAGCGCTGAAATGACCCCTAACCTAGTAGAAAGAGCCACAAAGCCTTTGGAAGGCAGGAAGTCATATTCCCCTACCTCATCACTATCAGATACTGTGAAGTCAGACAGTACAAGGTCAGGACACCAGTCTACAGAAGAGTTTGCCCCAAGAACTTCATCAGAGCGCAATCTCTTTGCCCAGGACCAACACTGGGAAAAGGAGCCAGATCAGACAAGATATTCTTCAGATTGGGTTTCCCCACATTTGTCCTACAGTGGAAGCAGATCCCCAGCACTTTGTGCTAGTTTGCACCGAGTGGGTGTAATTACTACCGCTGCAATCCAAGAGCCACAACAAGAGAGAAGAGTAATTCCAGGGAAGAACAGTCCTGTTTCATTTCAACACCAATCCCCTCATTATACAAAAGACAACAACATACCCAGGCAAGAAGACAGACACTATGATGTAAGGTATGGCTGTGGTCTTAGAGACAGTCCAGATATTATGAGACTCTGCACACAATTTAACACTAATACACCAGTCAAATCAACCTCTCAATATCACTCGACAGAACCACATTTCTCAAGCATTAGGGAAAACGCCAATAAGGAGAACTCCGTTGGAGTTGGAGATTCATTAGGCATGCCTTTAGTTATGTTGAGCAAAGGAAGCAGAAATGACACAACTGTTCTGAGCTCTGAAGAAATCCATTTTATGGTGCCAGCACAAAAAGAGATAAGAGTTGAAGGCCTGACATGTGGGGAGCAGAACAGTGCTTTATCCCAAAGTTCCAGTGGAGTTACCGGCAGTCTGGTGGAGGTCATTCAGCCTGAAAGAGACTCCTTTTCCCCAGTGACATCCAGTCAGAGCAGTCGGAGATGCAGTGGCACAGGGAACACAGCCATACATGTGAGATATCAGTATTTTTGTACATATTTGTCGAACAGTACATCTATCTATTATCATGCTTTTTATATCAGCACAGGATAAAAGTAATTATTGACTTAACCAGCTTTCAAAATTTAAGTTAATGAAAGTACCAATTTATTTAATTGTATGTTCTAGATGGACAATGGATCATCACTGCTAGGTCCTTCTTTGCACTCTCAAAAGATTGCTCGTGCCAAATGGGAGTTCCTGTTTGGGAAGCCTTTAGAAGTCCACCATGGAGTAACCGGTGAGAACAACAGAGAGTCATATGTATAATGTATAAGATAATTGCTAATATTCCTAAAGATTACCAGTAGTAATTATGTTACTAGACACATTATTTGACTTTTTTTTTTCTCCTCAATTCCTGAAAAAGTTCCAGTCTCCTCCATTGCACATTGCAGTGGCTACTCCAGTGAGTCTCCTTGTGAGTTCACAGCACCTTATTCCAGTGACAGACCAGAATTCAAGATCCAGGATAGTTCCAGCCGTGATGTTCAACAGGTGGACATGGAACCGGTCAACTCACCACTGTCTTCTGCACTGGGCTCATCCCCTAAGACTGGCATCATTAGGCGCACTATCAAATACTCAGAAACTGACCTGGATGCAGTTCCCCAGCGTTGTTATAGAGAGACAGACATTGACGAAGTTATACTAGCTGAGCAGGAGGAAATGGACTCAGCAATCAGCAGCAACCGTAGTGTACTGGCTACCTCTGGCACCAGCAGTGGCAGTCCTTTTGAGCGACTGTTCTGTTCGCAGACAAGTGAGGAAGAGGAACAGCTGCAGGATGAAGAGATGGTGAGCTGGGCAAGTGTGAGGATGCATTGTGACAGGAAGAGACAGCAAGCTGTGCAGGAGGGAGATGAGGTGTTCAGCTGCTTGATTGAAGGGTGAGATTGGGATAATTCAAAAATATCAAAACAATCTCAATCTCAGTTACTGTACATTTTTAATACAGTTTTCTTTCATCCTTGCAAGAAGTAAATGTAACTGGTATTTATGAAGGCCTTTTCTAAATATTTTTCTTTTGCTCTTTCCTTCAATAGTTCCCAGAACTGCCTATTGGACAGCCATACTGCTCTAAAGTCTCCCATAACTGTGGAAAGTCCTAGCAGGATCTCCACAGATGGCCTTGACTCTTTCAGCCGTCACTTTGAGAGCATTATGGAATCTCACCGGGCCAAAGGCACCTCTTACAGCAGCCTGGACAGTGTAGACATGGCTTCCAGTGGCCCAACCATCTTTACCTTCGACCTCCCAACATTGACCCCTGAGATACAGAGCCAGATTTGTAAGAGTGCCAAGCAAATCATAGATTTGAGCTTTGCTCCCCTAAGACAGCCTGACACTCCTAGCCTTTTGACCCCTAGCACTTCTGAAGCATTGGCTGGAACAGACAAGTGCATGTCAGAAGAGGAGAGTGAGTTAACAGACAGTGTCCCCACTGAGAACCACATTTCATCTAAGTCTAACATAGCGATGACACAAAGGTCAGTGAGAAACTGGAGTGCAGTTTACTAAGCATGGTAAATCTTTTATAAGAGCATTGGTGTCATTTATGTTCAGGAACGATGCATTATCTCAGTTTATGAACTGTGTACATCCCAAATGCTCTTGAATGAGTTTATGACTTTGATATGCATTTTCCACATTAATGATTCAAAGTAGAGACGGTAGTCCAGATGTATGCACTGGCATACACCGTTATAACAGTTTTGTGTGTGTGTCAAAAGGACATTTGTTTGAACACAGCACTTATTGCTTCTGTAATTTGCTTATTTTTTAAGATAATGTACAACCGCAATTCCAAAAAAGTTGGGATGCTGTGTAAAATTTAAATAAAACAGAATGCAATGATTTGTAAATCTCATAAACCCATATGTTATTCACAATAGAACATAGAAAATATATAAATTGTTTAAACTGAGGAAATGTACCATTTTTTGAAAAAAATAAGGTAATTTTGAATTTGATGGCCGCAACACGTCTCAAAAAAGTGTGTGTGTGTGTGGGGGGGGGGGCAACAAAAGGCTGGAAATGTAAGTGTTACTAAAAAGAAACAGCTGGAGCTGGAAACAGCTAATTTTGTAACTAATTAGGTTAATTGGTAACAGGTCAGTAACATGATTGGGTTTAAAAAGCATATCTTAGAGAGGCAGAGTCTCTCAGAAGTAAAGATGGGATGGAATCTGGATGGAAGAATATGTTGCTCTAAAACCTGTATATACCTGTCAGCATTGATGATGCCTTTCCAGATGTGCAAACTGCCATAGGCACAATTCCATAGGCATTAATGCACCCCCATACCATCAGAGATGCAGGTTTTTTGAACTGAGCGCTGATAAAAATCCCCTTTAGTCCTGTTTAGTTAAGAGAATGCGGCGTCCATGGTTTCCAAAAAGAATTTCACATTTCGATTCGTCTGACCACAGAACAGTTTTCCACTTTGCTTCAGTCCATTTTAAATGAGCTTTGGCCCAGAGAAGGCGGCAGCGTTTCTGGATCATGTTCACATATGGCTTCTTCTTCGCAAGATAGAGCTTTAACCAGCATTTGTGGATGGCATGGTGAACTGTTAACAGATAATGAGTTCTGGAGGTGTTTCTGAGTTCATGCAGTAATTTCCATTACGGAATCATGCCTGTTTTTACTGTAGTGCCGCCTGAAGGCCCGAAGATCACGGGCATGCAATATTGATTTTCACCCTTGTCCCTTGCCCATAGAGATTTCTCCAGATTCTTAGAAACTTCTGATGATATTATGTACTGTAGATGATGAGATATTCATAGTCTTCGCAATTTTACGTTGAGAAACATTATTCAGAAATTGTTCCACAAATTGTAGGCACGTGTTTTTGCAGATTGGTGAACCTCTGCCCATCTTTACTTCTGAAAGACTCTGCCTCTCTAAGATACTCTTTTTTATACCCAATCATGTTACTGACGTGTTGCCAATTAACCTCCAGCAGTTTTATTTTTAGTAACACTTACTTTTTCAGCCTTTTGTTGCCCTGTCCCAACTTTTTTGAGACGTTTTTCGGCCATCAAATTAAAAATCATCGTATTTTTTTCTTAAAATGGTACTTTTACTCAGTTTAAACATTTCATATGTTTTCTATGTTCTACTGTGAATATGCGTTTATGAGATTTGCAAATCATTGCAATCTGTTTTTATTGACATTTTACACAGTGTCCCTAGTTTTTTGGAAGTGGGGTTGTATGTTCTCAAAGGTCAACTGCGTCACTAAAATAGTGGAGATAATGCAGGCATTTATTATACATGAAAACATTGGCAATGTTATAACGTTTGGGTTTTATAATCTCAACCAGGATAGTACTTCTATTTGGGATGTAAGTGTATACAAATACATTATTTGGATTGAAAAGTATTCTAAACTGATAGAAATACAGGTGCGATTAGGAGGCGAACAATTTTCTTAAGAAAGCATGCCAGAAAAGTTCACAAGGCATCTAGTTGAAACTAAGGGTGTGAGACTGAGAACATGTCAGATAAAAGAACATGTCAGATATAAAGCTTTCAGGACAAACACAAGACCATGCATGATGCCTTTACAGAATTTATTCATGACATGCTAAATGTTCTAACATTTCTGTCTATGAGTTTTGGGTATTAGGTCTCATTTTTGCCAATTGTCAAATTTAGGTTTGACCAGAATTTAGATCAACTACTTGTTGTCTGATTTGACAGCAAATATGTGATTATACAGAAATGTAGTGATGCAGTGCTGTGAAAAAGTAGTGAGTAGAAAGTAGAGATTTTCTTCCTTTTGAAATGTAGTAAGTAAAAGTCAAACTTATTAGGTGAAAGAAAAGTCACGTATAGATACTTAGAAAACAAATTTAAGTACAGTAACATAGTAATTGTATCTTTGTTACTTCCAACATCTGTGTATGGTGCCAATTTCAGTGTGTCTTGATTTGTGACAATCTTATACAGGCTACTAGACTAATAAAATTACAGTCATGCTTTTTTCTGAGTTGCCCAGCAGATGGAAGTATAAACACATGTTGTCTCTACATTGCATCAAGATATTTTGAGCAGTAGGAAGAGCGATGTGGTTCAAAAAGGATTGGTATTAAACTATCTTTAAATTATACTATTTTTGCATGACATGATCGTGCAGTGCCAATAAATGAAATCTGATCAACTATTATATTTTTAAACTGCTGTAAAATAAATGCAGCAGGGTTACTGTGATCAGTAGTAAGGCCCTAAAGTCAGATGTGACCTGGCTATAAATTCCATCCATCATAGAAAAGTTTCCTTGGGAATGTCAGTTTAAGATCCTTAAGGGGTCACGGCTTGTGTCGCTGAAATAAAGGTCTTCAGATTCACACCCAGTCCTCTTCCTGTTCATTGGGAGAGTTGAGTACAGATCAGCCAGCATGGTTTATATCCTAAGGGAGGCAGAAGAGGTCTGCAGGGATTGCTAAATTTGTGACTTTTCTTTCTCTTTTAATATGTCATCCCATGATTTATGAGTTGCCCAGAAAAACTGATATTTGACCCCATCTGCTTTGACACCTGGCTCCGCCGTTCTGGTGCTTTTCCTGTCCAGTGTCCAGTGAGACCTGGAGCTCAGCCAAGCCCACTTGGTCTCCAAGGAGATTGGGAGATTAGCTTCCAGAGTCATGTGATTTCAGGGTTTTAAATAGAGAGAGCATTGGACACAACCTTTCAAGCTATCATTTATTTTTATTTAGGTTACTTTCAGTTCGCAGACATCTATGTTGACCAACATGTTTCTGCTCCCAGTTGTGCTCTTCATATCCAGGTTAGATTCTGCAGAGCCAAAGGTTGCTAAAGAAACTGAGTGAGACTGGGCTGAGTAGAGGGAGGGACTTGAGGCAGTAACAAAGAAAGGAAGAGAAGGAGGGAAAGGGGCTGAGTAGTTGCATAGTGAAAGGAAATGCATAACATCCAGCAGCACAAAATAGCCCAGCTGATGAGAAGTACACAGGCAGAGGAAAACACACATGCATGTAGGCTAGCAAGCTGAAAATTTGCTAGCCTAGGAATGAGAGAGTAAAAGAGAGACCCAGATAGACAGATATAGAGAGAGAAGGTTAGAGAGAACAGATGAGCAGTCAGAAAGGGATTGATGACAGTTTGCATAGTGTGGGACAGGAACTGAAGCTGAGATCAGACACCAGCTCAACAACCAAGAAAGCCACACCGGAGGAGCAACAGGAGATAAAACTGAGATTAAATGGTGTAAATGACGCTCTGGAATAAACTGTAAGATTAGTGCTTTTGCGTGGATCACAAGCCAAAGAGAGGATGAGTGCCTGTGAGCTCTGTGCTGGTTAAGGATCTCATCAAGACATTAAGCTGCATGTCAGGAGGCGGGGTTTTAACGATATGGCTCGCTATTTGCTCTGCTGGGGAGGCGGAGCATTGGAGGATCCATACCTGTATACTCCCTTGCCAGATGTTTATCGGTGAGTAGAGGTTCTGTGTGACATGAAGGAACTGTGAAGGATTTGTTAAGTGTATGTGATGTTTGCTAGATACTAGTTCTGGTTGCACTTCACCTTGCTTAAGTACAACCTGCCCCTATGGACAAGCTGCCATTGCTAATGAATGAAATATGTTTTCAAGTAGCCAACATTTCTAGCCCCACCTGCTTCCATCAATATTTTGTTGTTTCTGGTCCACTTAAATACTGTATGGCTAGAAAGGAAATTAGGACACAATAGAAAATTAACTAAAGGTATCAGTTTCACGTGGGATTTAAACTAGCCAAACAGACTGAAGGATGAAAGTGCTATTAGGTACCGGTTTGTAATTCTTGCAGAAACATGATACTACACAAAATGTCCTGTGAACAAAAAGGTTTCCTAAGCTGTCCATGTTCTCCTCTCCAGCTTACTTAATCCTCAGTCAGGAACTGCTGAAACACTACAAGATTCTAAATTTGCTAGTTTTACAGTATAAAACCTTGGGAATAATATATTTTGCACCATTTCATACAGTACTGTGCAAAAGTCTTAGACACATGCAAAAAAAAAAAAAAAATGCCGCAGTGCAAAGATGCCTTCAAAAATAATAAAAGTAACTGTTTCTCCATTAAAATAAAATACTATGAAGAGCACTAAACAGTAATAAATAAAACAAAGGCAATATTTGGTGCGACGACCCTTTGCTTTAAAAAAAAAAAAGTCGTTTCAGGTACGAATTAGTGCAGTTTTATAAGGAAATGAGCTGTACAGTAAGTTTTACTGAACATCTTGCAGACCCAGCCACGGTTCTTCTGGAGAATGTGACTGTCGCACTTGCTTCTTATTTTTGCAGTAAAATCCAGCAGCCTTCATTATGTTTTTTCTCTGAAAAGTGTCTCTTACCACTTAATATATTTGTAAGTTGTATAAATTGTAATTTGTAAGTTGCTTTGGATAAAAGCATCTGCTAAATGAATATATGTAAATATAATATGCTGGTTTCTTTTCTGACATACAAATTTTTTTTCCTAACGTTTAATTTTGTGCTGGAAAACTAATGTTTGGGAATCTAAAATGTTTTTGTACTGACTTGATAATGTAGAAATCATAAAATAAAAAATTATGACAAAGTTTGTACTAAAAAAATAGGGTGCCTAAGACTTTTGCACAGTACTGTATGTATTTGGCTTTTTAATAGTATATTGTTAGTTCTTACCGGCTTTAATAGAGAATGGTTTGTGTTTTTAATGGTTTAAATGTTACTACTTTACTATCAATCCTATGGTAGAGACATATACACTATGGAGTCTCATCACTGTTACACTCATTGAAAGAGAGATAGACAGCAACATTTGGGTTTTGCATCACGTCTCTTCCAAAAAGCTGCACTTTTAGCCAGCTGTTTCATTCAAACCGAGGAACACAAAAATTCTGGTTCTGTAGTTTGTCCCTTTGTGTAATTTGTACTTTGATTGGGTGATGTGTGCTTACTCTGTAATTCACCCTGTTCATGTTTACACCCACCAGTGTATTTCACATGTTGCTCAATTACTGCTGATGACGTGTTATGTGTATGACAGCAAGTCAAATTTAAATAGATCAGCCCTAATGCGCACAAAATCTAGGAAGTGTTTCATGAACCACAATCACCTGACATGTCTATAAACCATAAGTTCTGTGAATCTGTAGTACAATCAGCCCCAGCTTTTACTTCTTATGTGCTCTTATGTTTTTCCTTATGACTCCATGCGAGTTAACAAAATCCACTTCAAGCCATTTGTTTACAATGAATGAGACGATGTGGATGGCAAAATGTGAACATTATTTTATATGTGTATTTTTCTTGAAATATAGAGAGTGCTTAGCCCCCTAGCCCATTTATACTAGCCGGCCGGACAACTAATAATAATTCCTGCTCAGAATACGGCACCTACACCTTTTTATTGACATCATGTTAGAACAGTACAACCCTGCTTTCAGTCTGGCCGTAATTTGTGTGGGTGTGTAAAGATCTCCTTGGTGACTGTGGAATGTGTTTGCGGAGGAGACATTTCTTAAGGAGAGGGCATATGTAGGCCGGTTGCTTTCTTAGGGAAACCAGCTGCATCACAGCCATACTAATAACGCTGTTATTTAGTGCCAAACAATTCTCTCTGACCGGTTTAAGAATGTTAATCTACAAGTTCTGGGTATTTAGAGCAAGTACAGGATGAATCATTGATATATAATGACGATGGAGTAAACTATGGTATTGTCAGCTGGGCAGGTCCAGATATTCATCTTGACAGAAAGACAGAAAGAAAAGGAGTGTCTGCTTATTACACCCTCATTTAGAGTGGCCTCCATACCCTAGCTATGAGCTATGAGAGAGAGAGAGATATTTCTGGTCTTCTGAATTTTCAGTCCGCTCTGGAAAGAGGCCCTCAAACCCATTGTTTTAAGAATAAACTTACTCCCTCCTCTTCTGCTACTCCTTCTCAGAGTCCCCTCCCTCCTGTGCCTTTCTGCTAGACTATCCTGTTAGAAATAGGCCAATAGTAAATCATAAGTATTGTGCCTTGATGGCTAAGGGTTGTGCAATCAAGAAGCAGTGTAGCAGAACTACATTTAAGTTACTACACAGAGGTGAGATGGTTTTATTAAGGTAAGGGGACCAAGTTTTGTTTGTTCACTTTTTGTCCAGTGACTATATCTATTTAAAAGTAATAATGGATCCATTGTAACAGGAATTAGCTGTAAATGTATTTTGTATTCATACATTGTGTGCTTCCATGTAGAAGTCATCAGAGTCACTAAAGTTGAACTTATTAGAACACTTCTATCCATAGCTATATGTTATGGTGCTGTACCTGTGACATGCTGTTTTTTATATATATATATATATATATATATATATATATATATATATATATATATATATATATATATATATATATATATATATATATGTGTGTGTATGTATGTATGTGTGTGTATGTATGTATGTATGTATGTATGTATGTATGTATGTATAAGGTATGCCTACTAAAGATAATATATTGAGACTTTGAGAGCAGAAACTCACAGCAAAATGTATCTCATACCAATGAATTATAATGTTGTAGCCATTAGCCATGTAGCCAAAATCATGGCCAAGAATTGGGTAACTTGAGCCCATGACTTAATACATCTTGGAACTTCATACTTGATACATGGCCTCAAGTTAATTATTTGGCGGGAGTAGGCACAAAAGACTGTTCCCTTTTAGAATTTGCTTAAGGTAATGGGAACTAATGGTATATTCATTCCAGTTGACTTCTCTGTCTCACATATTTTAAAATAAACAGTTGCCATAAGTTAAGTACTTCATGGCCATGCTATGGATATTGAGAAACTTAACTTGCAGCCAAAATATGCTGTTTTGTGGCCACACCTTTTCGAAAAATAACACCATGTCACCTCTTTTGCTTCATCCTATGTCTGTGTATTATCTGTGTATTTCATTATTAGTCATTTGTGATCAATTATTTTATATAACACTAAGCTTGATGCCACGGACAGTCATTCAGTTATTCATCTTCAATAGGCCTAAGAACTTTATCATGGTCAGGGTCACGATGGATCCGGAGACTATCATACACGGTGGGAATGCGCCCTATTTGGAACACCAAAGAGGTCTATTAAAATGGATGCTAATTACGAGATAATGGATTCTTGTGATTAGCATTTTTACAAGTATTTTTGCAGTCTGACAGAGGAGAGAAGTGTCCTTGTGGGTGAGTTTAGATGCCAAACAGGTGATGATTACTGTAAACAACTCCCCATATAAAAACACACCATGACAAAATAAACCTGTATGCTTCTACAGCTGTTTCATTAAATAACACTGGGGAATAAGGATCCCAAAGCATGTGTGTCCACGCATGTCTGTGTGTGTGTGTTGAGGGTTGTCTGTGGTGGTGTTGTATCAGCTCTTCCTCTTATTTTTCATTAGAACTGATGAAACCTCTTGGATAAGCCTAAAAATTATTCAAGATTAAATCAAATTACATTGCTTTGGCTTACTGTTAGTGTTTTTGTTTTCATCCTCAGGGAACGAGCATCAGGACTTATCTCACAATCTGACCACGAGGAGGCACAGTGCTTGGCACTGGGCAGCAATGTCAACATTGTCAATGGTAGCCAGGCTGGCCTGCAGGCTGCCAAACTGCTGGCCAAACGCCTCTACAACCTGGACGGCTTCAGGAGATCCGACATTGCAAGACACCTGAGTAAAAAGTAAGCATCCCATCCTTCCTTCCTCTCTTCTCTGAAAAACACTTGTTTTATATGTGGATTGTAGATCTTCTTGTTTCAGATAAACAACTGACTATCATGTGACATGAGTGTTAAATGCCAAATTGGATTTATTCCCAAATGCAAATCCGCAAGCATTTACAAGTAATCCTTTTTGTTTTCCTCTGTTTGCCTGTAGTAATGATTTCAGTAGGATGGTGGCAGAGGAGTACCTGAGTTATTTCAACTTTGCAGGCATGAGTGTGGATCAGGCTCTGAGGTAGGAGCATTTAAAGATAAAAATATGCATTTAGGCATCATGAATATGTAGAGTATATTAGTTATGATCATTTTAAAACATATTAAAAAACTAACCATATGTCATTTTTCCTGGCTAAAGCTTTTTGGGGTCAACTTCCTGTATCTGAATGAATCTGTTTGCATAGACAAACAAAGTGACTCCGTCACAGTGTGAATAGGGTAATGCACTGGACTAGAGGACCTGCGTGAAGCTGGCCCCCCACCCAATGCAAAACGTCGGCAAAATAGTCTCAATCGTTTGTGCTGGTTTGTGCCATAAAAATTTTCGTTTGTGCTGCTTCGGTCCTGGAGATATTAAAAGAATATTTATAGGTCATTCTGCGGTCACTCAACCCCCCCCCCCCCCCACATGCTCCAAATTCACTCCAAATAGTCTCAATCGTTTGTGCTGGTTTGTGCCATAAAAATTTTCGTTTGTGCTGCTTCGGTCCTGGAGATATTAAAAGAATATTTATAGGTCATTCTGCGGTCACTCAACCCCCCCCCCCTCCCACACGCTCCAAATTCACTCCAAATAGTCTCAATCATTTGTGCTGGTTTGTGCCATAAAAATTTTCGTCTGTGCTGCTTCGGTCCTGGAGATATTAAAAGAAAATTTTTATAGGTCATTCTGCGGTCACTCAGCCCCCCCACACGCTCCAATTCACTCCAAATAGTCTCAATCGTTTGTGCTTCGTTTGTGCTGGTTTGTGGGTTTGTGCCACTAAAAGTTTCGTTTGGGCTGCTTCTGTTTTTAAAATATTAGACATTGAATTATGCCCCAGAATGACCTATAAATATTCTTTTTATATATCCAGAACCGAAGCAGCACAAACGGAAATTTTTACGGCACAAACGAAGCACAAACAATTGAGACTATTTTGCCGACGTTTTGCGTTGGGTGGGGGCCAACTTCACACAGGTGACTAGAGGCTATTTAGAAAGATGATTGCCTAATACCACTGCAAAATCTAGAAGTGTTAAACAGCATAAAACATAAAACCTTTTCTATCAGACCGCCCAAATTCCCGAGTCCAAAATTTCAGAATCCGTGTCAAGTGTGAGTACAGATTTACCTGAGTGCATGACAAGTCTGAGTTCATAATTGTACCGAGTCCAGATTCAAGTCCGAGTCCAGGATCAAGTACCCCAACTCTATGCACTTGCTTCTTTATTTTGCTTGTAAAGACTTCATTATGTTTTTGTCTGAATTGTGGTCTGTTATATAATGTGTTGCTTTGTTCACTGGCATACATTTTTCTGTAACATTATTTTTTGGAAAAGTAATGTTTGGAAATCTAAAAAATGTTTTTGTACTGACTCAATAAAACAGAATACATCAAATAAATATCTGCTGTATAACACAATTTGTACCAAAAATCATAGGGTGCCTAAGACTTTTCCACAGTACTGTAGGTGTACCTAATAAACTGTCAACTGGGTGCAAAAAAAGTAGTTGGATAGATCATATACATACCACATTTTCTGCCTCCTTTGTATTTCTTCATGTTTGCAACCTAGTGTTAGTATAATAAATGTCCTGTTAGACTGTTAGAAAGGACTATCGTGAAGTAATGTCAACTAGATGTTTATAAAGAATTACACTTAATCTTGTACTATTTAGTCCTATTCATCGGTGTGTATACAGTATATAATGATAAGTCTCCTTTCTGCAGAGTTTTCCTGAGAGAGTTTGCTCTTATGGGTGAGACACAGGAGAGAGAACGAGTGCTGTCCCATTTCTCCAGAAGATACCTCCAGTGCAACCCAAACACTATACCAAATGAAGGTAAATCACACGCTGTGTGGGTGTAAAAGCTCACTGACACGAGACTGTAACACCATCATTGTGCCACCAGATAGCTCTGTTGCTCATGCTGTGTGTTTGTGTTGCAGACAGTGTCCACACTCTGACCTGCGCTCTGATGCTGCTGAACACAGACCTACATGGCCATGTGAGTATGAGCAATCACACTGAAAGATGATTAGAATTTGTGATGAGGTCTTTTTCGTGCAGCACTAGGAGAGGTGTGATCCAGACACTATAAATGCATCCAACTGTTTTAAAGCTCCCTATCTCTCTGTCCTGCTCAGAACGTGGGGAAGAGGATGTCATGTGTGCAGTTCATAGGCAACCTGGAGGGGTTAAATGATGGGCAGGATTTCCCCAAAGACGTCCTCAAGGTTGGTAAATGCAAACACACACATACACACACACACACACACACACACACACACACACACACCCCACAAAAAGATGCATACACTTCATTTTTCACACTGATGCAAGGAAAGCTGCATGTGTTCCCTTTCACTGTTTATGAATTTACAAATCCTGAGTGTTACACAAACTGTCATATCACAACTCTGATTTTGATTTCTGTGATTTCGGTACGCAATCAACTGTGAATTTTGTAATAACAAATGATATGGGAGAAAACCATGCCATCTCAGTCTGATGTACTCCCCTCCTAGAGATTCCTTTCAGCCTTATAGGGCAAAGCCTGAGATGCACAGAACTGCTAACTTCTCTCTCTTTCCCCCCTCACAAAGTAACATGGTGCAATAGGGACACAGTGTTTTACAGAGACATTGTAAATTTAGATGTGGAGAGCAGGTGAAGTAAACACAACACAGGAAGAAACCTTTAATGTGTGTGGCTGGTGTTTGTGTTATTGATTATAATAGGAGCTTGAAAGGAAAAGTTTTTTGGAAAAGCCAATAATAATTCTTGTGTTGTTTTTGATGCTTGCTGTAAAGTAACACAGAGGCTATGTGGATATTGTGTTGTGATGGTGGCGCTATGATGGCTGAAGGAAAATTCAATTTGTATGAATATATATTGTATGTCAGTCATTTTTTTTTCTTTGCTAATTTTTATATATGTTCCAGAGTTAGTTACATTACAGTTTTGGTTCTTTTTCTTTTTTTTCTACACAAACCTTTATCTTCACCAACTGACTCAGTTACCTAGAGAACATGCTATGAATGATCCCTTTTTGCTGATATGTCAAATATTTTAAAAGATATTACAATATATAATAAATTTCAAAATGGCGGAAAGGCAGTTTGTCCGATCCTGGCAAAATTGTTATCCACAGATTCGCCTTGACCCACTGAATCCGAGGACACCATAATTTTCTTACAAAGTTTTCAAAAGTTATAAGCAAAAATAATAATTTTGTAATCTTAGGTAGGTGTGGGTGGTGCTAGTCTCAAATTCAGCATGTTCCCTCAGATCATGCTGCTGATGAAGCGTACCAAGTTTCATTATGATTGATCAAAGTATGTCCAAGATAAAACCTCTGATCCAATTTTGGGTCAACATTGTTAAATTTGCGATATCGTAACTTTTGAAGAAATATGAATATCAAAGTTCTGTTAAGTCACTTTTGTGCAGCTCTGTCCAATGATCATCTGAGCCAATGTTGGTAATAATTAGACAAAATTTTAGCAAGGAGTAGTGAAAAAACTGAATACTGTATATTTCAAAATGGTAACTACTGTAATGGGTGGAGTCTTAATGTAAGACATGGATTGTGATCAACATGAGGAGAATAATCTGATGAACTAAATTTCCTTTCTCTACGACAAAGTGATCAACAATTATAACCATTTGAAAAGTGCATTTTTGAACTAGTGCTGACGCTAGAGAGTTGGTCATAGAGAGCCCATAGTGGTCCAGATACGAAATTTTCCTAAAAAATTTCAAACTAAAATTTCATAATTTTCCTACTTATGGTTCATAGGGCTGCCATAGACTCCCAGTAGGGAATAATGATAATAAGAAGAAAACTAAGATATACAAATAGGTGCCAATGCACCTAATAAACTACAAATGGTGCAGAATTCAGGCAACTGCCAATTTGTCCAGGACAGGCCGTCCCAGCAAATTCAGCCTAAGAGCAGACCATCTGATGGAAAAAGTTGTCTCCAAGTACCCTGAAAATTACATCACAGGATCTGCTAGTAAAGTAAGGCTTGCAACTGTTGGTGTCAAAGTGCATGCTTCTAGAGATTGCACAAATTTAACCTGCATTTGAGGCGGGAGACTACAGTTTGCCTATGAGCGTATAGGCAAAGACCAGGCCTTTTTGAATAATGTGCTCTGGACAGACAAATCAAAGATAGAGTTGTTTGGCCACAGTAACAGCAGAGAGGTTTGGCGCAGACCAAAGACAGCTTTTCAGGAGAAGCACGTCATACCAACTGGGAAGCACGGTGGTGGAAATGTTATGGATTGGGGTTGCTTCACTCCCTCAAGGACTGGACAGCATGCATTCATTGATTCAACTATGAATTCTGCATCATATCAAAGAGTGCTTGAAGATAACGTGAGGCCATCTGTCCCGAAGTTGAACCAAAAGTGGACCTTTCAACAGGATAATGATCCTAAGCACACTAGCAAATCCACCAAGGAATGGTTCAAAAATAAGAAATGGAGGGCTATGGAACGGCCTAGTCAAAGCCTGGATTTGAATCCCATTGAAACGTTGTGGGGGATTTGAAACGGACAGTGCATGCAGGAAAACGCTCAAACATCTTGCAACTGGAAAAATATTGCATGGAAGAGTGGTCAAAATTTCCAGCAAGACTGGACAATTATGCAGTTCACCTACAAGAAGTTATTTCTGCTAAAGGGGGTAATACTAGCTTCTGAGGCCAAGGGTGTACTTACTTTTTCCACAGAACAATCTATTGATATTTCTGTTAAATAAATGATTGAAAAACCTAATTTTCCTAGTGGTTTTGTTCAAGCATATCAATTTTATTAATAGGCACTGTTTCAAAAGTTTACATCAAATGATCAAATGTTTGCTTGTCAAAATATGTCAAAAACGCCAACAATTTCCTTGAGGTGTACTTATTTTTTCACATGACTGTAAATTGGCAGTGCAACAGAATTTGGCTTTATTTGTTGGAGAGGAAATACACATTAGCCTTTCTCCTTCCACGTTCTTAGCTGTCATACAATAGCGAAAAACTAGCTCTGTTTGGAGATTCTTCACTTGTGATAAATGTTCTGCTATTATGGGTGGTCTCAAACAGATGCCTTAAAGATTTCCACTTCCTAAAAATACTGTACTTTGTGCTCAAGTCTCACCTTTTCTTCAGTGGATAATCTCATCCAGATACCATAGACTTGTACCTAAGAACTGCTGCTATAATCATAATGACTATGATGCTCATACAGCCATCCTTTCAATACATGTCTTTCCTCTTTTACACCTGTATACAGTAATGATTGAGAATCCCACCATCCTGTGACACCCAGAAGAGGATGGGCTCCCTATCGAGTCCTTTTTCTTCCTCATGTCATCTCAGGGAGATTACACTGTTGCCTCTGGCTTGCTCATTAGGAATCTCAATCTACATCTAGATTTCTGTAAAAGCTGCTTTGAGACAAATTGTGTTGAAATTGGGTAAAAATGATAAAGATGTCCTTCTCTTTTCATTGCATAATGACTTAAGCAGTGATCATCAGTCAGTGATGTGGTGCGTTTACTGTATGTTCACATGCAGAGTGCAATATGTAAAACACAGTGCAGAATAATAACAGCTGAACCTAGCAACAGGAAGGTGACTTGATAAAGAATGTGCAGAAGCCGATGGTGTGATTAATCTGCTAGCATGTGTGTGTAGGAAAGCCAGTGTGGGTGGCTGTTTAAGATGCAATCTGCTACAGGGAAGATAATGATATCAGTTTGCACTGATGGTCAGTGATTTCATGCTATGATTTTGTAGATGCAGTAGTTGAAATATGGAACCTCACATCGTAATAGCTTTTTTTTCCCTTCCATAAACTTTTATTGGACCTTAAAAGTACAGATCATAAGCACTGAATGAGGTAAATAAGCCATTTTTATAATACAATAATAATCTAATGCATTTTCAGTTTAAAAAAACATACAGTGCTTTACATACTCTATAAAGAGTGTTAACATGACAAAACAATGCATAAGGCACATTAAATAACCAACGTGTCCAATCACTAATTGGACCAGTTTTGTTTTGATTGTAGCATCAGCAGCACAGTAATGATGACAGGCTGTTAATGTTTTGAGTTAGATGCTTGAAAGAGCAATTGTGCTGATAAGTGGGTGATGTAATTGTTCTGTGTGGTGATTCCCACCTCTTTCAAGCACAGTCTAATTATAAATACACAATAAGAGTGTGATATGTTGGGATCTGCAATCTGCACAGTAGAGGATTTGTTTGAGTCGGCATTGAACCTCCTGTGTTCAAGTGTGCTTGTGAAAAAGGCAGTCTATTTTTATCACTCCAGCAGGATTACCGAGATCAGTGAACAAAAAGAACAGGCACGTTATGACCGCACCTGAACCACTCTGGTCATGCCGGGTTTTTAAATCACAGTGGGCCCCCGCCACATACAACAAACAACTCTGTTTCTTTCTGTCTCCCACACATTCGCTTTGAAACACCATCCCTCTAAAACACCAACACCTTCCGCCCCCTCTTTTGTCCTGACATATGTCTGTTAAGTAATGCTGCTAGAGGATGTCTGTAGTAATTATCATCAGTTCACACAGGATAAGCAATCTCTGTATAAGTCACGGACATGGGACTGTCTTCATGATGTATGCATGGTTGTCACACTTAAAGTACCAGGTATACTACACCTCATATCTTTAAAAGAAACAGTTTGATGTTCATTATAAGTTTTTGCTGTGCAAATCATGCTTGATCATTAGTAGGCCATGACATGCACATTGATTATACCTGTGCTCAATAATTTAAACCAAGTATATAATAAAACCAAGAAGTGACACTTCTCTGAAGTCCTTGTAAACGTGATGTATATTTTATTCTGCTGTGCTCTAAACTTAGTTTTTGTTTGGTTTTGATGGGAGATATTAGAAAATAGTGCTTCTTGGTGTCTTCACACAGAATAAAAAGTGCAACACATCTTTTCCCGCTGGATATAATGTAATCTTAACCAATGTACACTATATTGCCAAAAATATGTGGACACATTCATATGTGCTCGTTGAACATCCCATTATAGATTTAGTCCCCCTTATGATATAATGATATTATAATATCCTCCACTCATCTGGGAAGGCCTTCCACTAGATTTCAGAGCATGGCTGTGGGGATTTGTGCTCATTCAGCTATAAGAGCAATAGTGAGGTCAGGCACTGATGACAGACGAGAAGACATGGTGCACAGTCAGCGTTCTAGTTCATCTCAAAGGTGTTCAGTAGGGTTAAAATCAGGGATCTGATTTTAGGGCGGCTGTGGCTCACGTGGTAGAGAGGGTTGTCCACTAATCGTAGGGTTGGCGATTCAATTCCCGGCCCACATGACTCCACATACTGAAGTGTCCTTGGGTAAGACACTGAACCCCACGTTGCTGATGGCAAGTTAGCGCCTTGCATGGCAGCTCTGTTACCATTGGTGTGTGAATGTGTGTGTGAAAGAGACACAGTGTAAAGCGCTTTGGATAAAAGTGCTATATAAGTGCAGACCATTTACCATTTATCTATATCCACTCCAACCTTGGCAAACCATGACTGTATGGACCTCGCTTTGTGCACAGGTGTATTGTCATGCTGGAACAGGTTTCATTTTAGACAATTCCATGCTTCTGAATTTGTGGCAACAGTTTGTGGAAGGCCCATATATGGATGTGGTGATCAGGTGTCCAAATACTTTTGGCCATATGGTATATCAACTCAGAAGGGATATATTTTTCCTGGGGTTATTTCTGCTGGTCTTCTATACTAGATGAAAGACAGTGTAATTTTTCCGGGCACAGGAATGTGACATTTGTAAAAAAAAAAAATGTAAAATGTAAAAATTACTGACATGACAGATTCTGATAGGACTAAAATCAAGAGCTACGCTGATAATAATTACATTGTCCCATCTCCCTATGTAAAATAAATCCAGTCCGAATAGGGCACTGCTCTCCCGTCTTACCCTTCATGCTCTTAAACTATCTCCCATCTTCTACATCGTTTCATCTATAATCTGTAGAAATGCTCTCTGATACACTGCCTTTATACTTCTCTATACTCACCTTATTCTATATATTTTTATATCACATATGCCATTTTCTCTTCTGTCCTTCCTTGTTTTTCTCATCTGTTTCTTTGCACTTGTCTGTGCACATGGTGTGTGTATATGACCTGCCTGTGGCGCTGACACTGATGCACTGAGTACTGAGTGCTCTTTGGAACATTCTGCCACTCAGCTTGACACCTCGCTTCTTCGTGTACTGTGCTCTCTCCGTTCCTCTCTTTCTCCGTCTCTCTTTTTATTCCAGCCGGTCTCTCTTTCTTTTTCTTGCTGGAATTCAACGTTTTGCACGTTATATATAGCAAACCAGTACTGGGTATCCGTATCTGGGCCTTAACTGGTTTGTTTTTTGGTTTGATTCTGATTCTGAATCTGATTTATTGATTTATTTTATTCCATTAATGCATGTCATGTGGACTGACATGACACAGATCTGTTATTAAACACAATATGCAAACTGTCTTAAAGCACACCACCATCACACCGCTGATGTTTCATGTTTCTTGGCAACAGAATCTTTTCGAGGGTTGCCCAGTTACTAAGATGATGTCAGCATCAAATAAGTAGGTACTAAATTATACACAGAGCTCTTATGTCAGTTTCATCTAGAAAAACACAGGATCTCTTGTTATCTCTTGATTTCGTCCATTCATATAACTAATAACTAATTCCTAGAATGGCTACTAGTTTGGAGTGTAGGCAAGAAATGTGTGGCGATGTTCATGAGGCAACAGGTGAAGCTTTGCGTTGGTGTGTAGCTCAGTATAGAGGGACTGTGAGGCTTCTGATTTCATTGAAAAGAGGAAGGGAGGAAGGGAGGACAGAGGAT
This sequence comes from Ictalurus furcatus, assembly GCF_023375685.1. Lineage (NCBI taxonomy): Eukaryota > Metazoa > Chordata > Actinopteri > Siluriformes > Ictaluridae > Ictalurus > Ictalurus furcatus. The sequence goes on along the minus strand of NC_071257.1, from coordinate 26,712,530 downwards.
TGTAACAGATGGGAATTTGGCTACCGCCTGCTGAGATGAGCTTTTTGTCATGGTGGTGCCATAAAGGCACTGCAAATCTCTCTATCTCCATCTCTATCATGGTCTTCCTCTGTCTCCCCCTCCTTCCCTTTCCCACCTCTTCCAAACTACAAATTGTTTTCCTGCCATACCTTATTGTGTGCGAAGTGTAATTTTTCTGTGTCTCCTGGATTGAGGTTGTGGAAGATATGCAAATATGAGTCGAGAGCTGTACCACATTATCACACTGCCCACACTGACAGCTAAACAGGCTTTCTCACCACTGCTCTGGCTTTAAAATACATTTCATCAACATAAAGATTCAGCTCCATATGTTATTAATAGAGGACTGAGATTTTAATTTTTTTTTTTTTCACAGGTTTGGAATTGTGACGTGTCTGTACTACAGCCCTTGAATCATCTTTACCTCATTATATTTACCTGATTATTATAGTTTAATACTACATGCTACATTTTACAGCGTGACAATTCCCGCTAGAATTATTGGCACCATTCCTAAAAATGAGCAAGAACGATTACAGGGTTCCTAGGGTTGTTAAAAATTAAATCTTTCAACCAAAATGTTAATTAATTATTTTTGTTTTCCTGGAATACTGTGTGTGTGTGTGTATACATACATACATACATATATATATATATATATATATATATATATATATATATATATATATATATATATATATATATGATGTGTGTGTGCATATATATATATATATATATATATATATATATATATATATATATATATCTCCAGGGTCCCTGGTTCAATCCTAAGCTTGAGTAGTTTCCCTTTTCAGGATCTCTGGTTTCCTCCTCGTCTTAAAAATATGAATGCAAGTGGATTGACTACACTTAATTAGCCCTACATGTGAATGAGTGTATGAACATGTGTGTGCATGGTGCCCTGCAATGGACTGGAATCTCTTCCACGGATAAGCTTTGGATCAGGATAAAGCACTTACTGAAAGATGAATGAATGAATGATACATTTGGAACTGCTACAGCCTACAGTTTAACTTGGGGCTCGGCAGTGCCAATAAGTGACTCTGACTTGGCACATTGCCATGCTGAGAACTGGTGCTCATATGGTGATGGTGGTGGTGGTGGTGGTGGGGAGAGCAACATGCTGCCTGCCAGCTGGGTGATGGGGAACACAGAAGCAGGTCACAGTTGACTAAGGCAAGATTCATAGAGCTTGCAGAGTACCCGGTGTCCCTAAGCTGTCAGAGAGAGAAGAGAAAGAAGAGGTTCGAGAAAGAGAGAGAACGCAGAGACAAGCGAGAGACTGATGAGCAGAGAGAAGGAAATATATGCATCCACATTTATGCTAGAATCTCTATTTATGTCAGTGCTGTGGACCCATTGTCCTAATTACATCATGAACTTACTCCTGTGTTGTATCCTTGAACATGCACACCTAGCACAGGAGCAGATTCTTTCAACCTGCTGTGAATGAAAGATTCATTCAATTGAATTTGATGCAACATAATTTCATGCACGGGGGCGGAGCAACAGGTTAATTGTGGTGCTGCTGCTGTATGATGCGCTGTGTTGGGGAAGCCAGGACTCCGCACTGATTGACATTCAGCAGAAGGCGGGACCAGAGCAGATTGGAGACCTGCGATTCGTTGGCCAGGCTGAGAGAAGAACATGTTGGGAGAGGGAGAGAATGGGAGAGGGAGGGGGAGTACTCCTCCCACATCAGATCTCCTTCTCAGTGCAATTCAGTCCGTTTTCTGTCTTCTGCGCAGAGGAAGAAGGAGACTGGAAGGAGAGGAAAGCAGAGGATACAAGAAAAAAAAAGGCTTGGATGTGAAGCGTGTTCTGGTTCTTTCTATGCACACAGCATCAAGCTCCAGCGTGCACGAGAGAAGAAGTGATAAAGAGATTGCAACAAAAAGTGAGAGAACTTGGATAAAGGAAGGAAATACGGCACTTACAGAAGGATACATATGCAGACTTCAGGAGCACTATGGAGGAAAAGACAGGGAGAGGGTGATCTAGAGGAAACCTGCAATGCCACTATAGAGCAACCAAATCAGCGCTTTGTGCCTACATTCTTTCCTGCAGTGCCTGTCCTCTTTCTATGCCTTTCCATCTTTCGTTTGATGTCTCTTTCCCTGTCCAAAAGGGGGGAGTGACTGTGACGTCACAGCGAGTTTTGGGATGCCGCTGTGAGTAGAGACTGGAGTTGAAGTCTCACTCTTTTGCTGCACTTTTTGTTCGTTTTCACTTGGACATGTGTGCATGTCTGATTTTCTCTTATGCTGTGCCATGTCACCGTACTGTCTGCTTAATTTGTATCAAACCTGCAAGTGTGCCAGCTTTGTGCATTGTCAGCTGTGCATGTATGTGGCATCTCTGATTCAAGAGTCAAGATTTTATTCGTCACATGCACCATTATATACCCTATATAATTAAAAATAACTTGCAGTGAAATGGAAAAAAAAACAGGGAGTCAGCAGGATATTGTCACTACCACTTCTTTCTTTTTCCTCAATTTCTTGCTGCTTTTTCTCAGAAAAGAAAAGAAAGTTTGCCCTGTGATGGAACTCATAGGTTTGCCCTCGCTGTTCTTTCTTCATGCATAAAACTGAATTCATAATCAAACATCTGACCTCTCCAGAGAGGTTCTAAGATTTCTGTGAGCCAACTGAAAAAGGAGCTCCCATCATTCTTTAGAAGTTTTCACTCACGAGAGTTGTTTCTAAACTTCAGCGATAACTGTGAGCTCTTCAGGACGGTTGCGAATCTCAGCTCCGGATTTCAAAAATGATTGGCGTGAACAGTATCCACTCGGCTGGCCGGCTGCGCTCTCGTTCTCTCTGCTCAGTGCGGTGTGGCCGGGACATTAGCATCATGGAGCCGTTCCGTTACACTAAAGCACCACGGTCACGCTCTCTCAGGCCCCTGGCTTTTCCTGATCTGCTGGGCAAAGTGCAGGATGGCCAAAACCATCCTCAAACACGTAAGAAGAAGGAGAAGGTATGTCTGCTTGCTGAGTATTTATTATTATTAGATGGAGCATAGGCCTAGTGGATGGGTGAATAATACTACATCATTTCCTTTGTCTCAACTGAGAATCTTTGGCTTCTGCTTGGTGGCTTTAATTTTATAAATTCATTCAAGTGTGAAAGCACCCTGAATGTGATGCCAGTATATCGTAGGGCACTATGCACTCATTTACGCCTTGGGGTCAGTTAGAGTTGCTAAGCCACCTGCATGTTTTGGGAGGTGGGAGGAAAACCGAAAAACCCAGAGGAAACTCATATGCACACGTGTGAAACATGTAAAACTCTACACCGATCACAGATGTTCAGGATTAAACTGGGGACCCTGGAACTGTGAGGCAGCAGTGCTACCTGCCTCCTGTAAATGTCTTTAAAATGTTTTGTTTCAGTTTATATATTTTTAAACCCTTGGTTATGCAATATTAAATATGATCTACTTAGCGTATTACTTCTCTACAATATTGCTGATCTTACATATGAACATTTCTATCTGTGTTGACCTATTAAACATTTTTTTGACAAGTTTCTTTTCTGTCCTTCGTAGGCACTCTATAACTCCATCAAGAATGAGAAGTTGCAGTGGACAATGTGAGTTCAGCATTTTCTCATTTCATGTATTCTTCAGAGGCTATATCAGTCATCTATTCCCTCTCACTTCTCAGGCATACTTAAGATCATGAGCATACATGAGAGCAGGATTCTCAAGTCCTTGTCCTAAATATTCATGCTCAGTGAGGTGCAGTAATGAAGCTCTAACACTGATTAAAAACACAAGAGGCACGCGCGTGGAAGGTGGTGAGGCATTGCTCCAGCAGGTTGAGGTGTGTGTGCTGCGGTGAGCTGATGTGTTTCTAACCTGGGCAAAGCCACGTGATGCCCTGGTCCCTGATTTAGACTTTGGCTTCCTGAACTCTGTTGCCATGGCTACAGCTCCCTAGTTACCTCAGTGTAATTACAGGTCGAAATCTCTCTCTGCCTCATGCACGTTTGTAACTGCACTGCTCCACACTCATGCAGAGCAAGAGGGCAAGCTTGCTGGGCCGTTTGACTCCTCTAGGGCTTTAACACTGTTGTTAGTCTGCTGTGAACGAGGGAGGAGAGAGTTGGCTGCGTCTCCTCGTCTATTCTCTTTCATTCAGCAGTGCTCCTTTCATCTCTTTTTCTCTCTCCCTCTCTCTCTCTCTCTCTCTCTCTCACTCTCACTAACTCTGCTTCTCTTATACTCGCTCTCTCAGATCCTGGCAGGGAGTCTAGCAGTTACTAAGCAACAGATGAGAGCATTACCGTTTGGGAGGCAAAGACTACGTACCAGTTTGAGAGAGAGAGGGAGGGATATTTAAAGGTACAGGCATCCTTTAGGGTGTGTTGGGCTGACATGCTGGTTTAGGTGGCAATGCCTTGACCACCAAAATGGATGTTTTATTCATTTCACAATGCCAGAAACGGGGAGCATGGGGAGAACACACTTTTTCATAGTAATAGAACAATAACAAATGGTGTTGATTAATTTTCTGTAACAGCACAAGTCTGATAGTTGTTCCGACTGCAAGGTTTATATTGATGTACTCATTCAAATACATTATTATCGTTATGTGGAAAAAAAAGTTGTTTTTTTTGTTTGTTTGTATTTTTTTCCACATATTTGGACAAGCAAACATTTGATCCCCTTTGAAAGAGTGCATATTAATAAATTTGATACACTCTATCAAATGACACATAAAATTGACAGTTTGTAGCAATTTTCACAATTTAAATGAACAACCTACATTTATCACACTTTGAAATCCATATAATTAGAATCAGGTGTTCAAGATTGGGGGCCAGTGATTAGAACTTGTTTAGGGAGTGCAGGTGGAACCGGTTTTATTTATACCCCTCTCATATCCAGTGTCTGGTGTTCCCTTTGTTATTGAGGTGTGTGGTGTCATCATGCCAAGATCTAAAGACTTCTATAAGGCCTTGAGAAAAAAGTTTGTGGATGCCTATGAGTCTGGAAAGGGATTTAAAAAATCTCCAAATTATTTGAAATACATCCTTCCACTGTAAGGAAAATAATCTACAAATGGCACAGATTTCAAACGACCAGGATTGACCATCCCAGCAAATTCAGCCCAAGAGCAGACCATCTGATGCAAAAAGAAGTCTCCAAGAACCCCAAAATTTCATCACAGGATCTGCTAGTAAGTCTTGCAACTGTTTGGGTCAAAGTGCATACTTCTACAATCAGAAAGAGATTGCACAACTTTTACCTGCATTGGAGGCGTGCCAGAAAAAAGCCTTTGCAAGACTACAGTTTGCCAGTGAACATATAGGCAAAGACCAGGCCTTTTGGAATAATGTGCTCTGGACAGGTGAGTTAAAGATAGAGTTGTTTGGCGACAGTAACAGCAGACATGTCTGGCGCAGACCAAAGACAGCTTTTCAGGAGAAGCACCTCATACCAACTGTGAAGCACGTTGGTGGACCTGTTATGTATTGGGGTTGCTTCACTGCCTCAGGGACTGGACAGCATTCACTGATTCAACTACGAATTCTGCATCATATCAAAGAGTGCTTGAAGATAATTTGAGGCCATCTGTCTGAAATGTCGTGGGGGACTTGAAACAGGCAGTACATGCAAGAAAACCCTCAAACATCTTGCAGCTGAACGAATATTGCATGGAAGAGTGGTCAGAAATTCCAGCAGGTCCACAGCGTTATAAACTATTAAGGAATACTAATTAATTACTCTAAGTATTTAGAGTAGTTCACTATTAACTAAGCAGCTATTAGAGAGTTCTCTTGCAGAACTACTAGCTTACTATAACTACTTAAACATTTGTAACTATGTTAATTAAAACAGTTTTTAGAAAACAAATATTGAAAGGTCAGCAAAGGTTTTTTTTTTTAATTTTTTTTTTTTTTTACAAAGTTCTCAAATTGTTACCTAAATATTTATACATTAAACTTTATATAAATATTCATTCATTGCTCAGTAATTATTCATTCATCTTTAATGTGCAAATTTTGTATTAATTTCTTATACATTTTGTATTAGCAAACATTTCATTAAAGTGTTACCAAAATTTCTGCCAAAAACCAAGACAGTTTTATGTTTGAAATTAGTAATAAATGTCTGAAATTGGGCTGAATAATCGTATATTCGTTTAATCGTTTTCTTCTATTGATAAATATTAAACAAATTCAACTACATTCAGAATTGAGTGCTTGAGAGTTTTTGCACTACATTTCAGTGTTATGAGCTGTGTTAGTCATTTAACAATAATTTAAAAATAGTTGTTTTTAAACTGATACTTAAATATTAATACTTTATACAAAATGCATTTTTAGCTTTATACAATAATTATTTATTTATTGATCATTAATGTGTAAACTACTGTATGTATTATCTATTCATGTATTGAGTATTTATCTATTATTCATATAGATAATTAATTACTGAAATTTAAATGAAAGTTTTACCAAACAGAACAAGTTTTACTCTTGAACTGAGTAACAAATGTCTACAGATAGGATTAATAATCTTATAATTGTTTTTATTAATTGTTGATAACTATTAGACAAATTCAACTGCATTCAGGAAATTCTCACTTGATATAATTATTTCTGTGTTTGTTTTATTTATTTATTTATTTGTGGTGCCAGACTTTTGTCCTCACCCTAACTGTTATAAGCTCCCAATATTATACATGGATACAGTAACAGTCTGGAAGATCAGTGAAATATAGTGATGTTCTCGATAGAGATTATACAAATTAGCTGGAAGACTGTTATCCTAAAACTCCAACTGAAGTTTGAAAGAAGAGCGAACTGGTCCACTGTGTTTGTTATAATCAGGTTCATAGTAAGAATATGTCCAGCAAGTGTTCACATCCCTCTGTGTGTGTGTGTGTGTGTGTGTGTGTGTGTGTGTTTGATTACTCACAGTGATGAAGAGGAAGTGCGTAAATCTGTGTCAGAGCTGGCCGACAGCAGGACAGACTCTGCGTCCTACACTCTGAAGAGGATTACTAGTGGCGGGGCTCCTCTAGTGTCTCTGGCTCAGCAGTCCAACACTCAGGTCTACAAGAAAGGCTTCCTCGTGCGCAAAGTTCACGCCGACCCCGATGGCAAACGGAGTACGTTGCCCTCCTCTGGCATGACTTTTCATCATCATGCATGCATGCAACACAGAACTAATAATAATGTGAAGAATGGGGTTTTATCTGTATGAAGGAGTATAATTACCTCGCCCCAATTATAACACAGTTATTTATTAATGCAGATTACATGCAGTACTATGCAAAAGTCTTAGGCACATGCAAACAATTGCTGTAGAGCAAATATGACTTCAAACATAATTAAATTAAATGTTTCTACATTAAAGAAAAATACTATAAAGAGCAGTAAACAGTAATAAATGAAACAGTCCATATTTGGTATGATGACCCTTTGCTTTAAAAACAATAAGAGTAGTCTCAGGTACAATTTGTGCAGTTTTACAAGGAAATGAGCTGTAAGATTTACTGAGCATCTTACCGAACCTGCCGCAGTTCTTCTGGAGACTTTTGACATCATAATGAATATGCATAAAATTCTATAACACTGTTTGTACTAAAAATAGGTTGCCTTACTTTTGCACAGTACTCTCTATATATTTTATTTATATCTGATATATTTATATTATACATTATTTATATCATTTTATTATTATCAACTTATTCTCACAGCGCCTCGAGGTAAGAGAGGATGGAAGACATTTTATGCCATCCTGAAAGGACTGGTCCTTTATTTGCAGAAGGTAACCTTAACACCTTTTCATTTGAAGGAATACTCCATGATTTTTACTTAATATTAATTTTAATATTAACTTAATATTAATCCATTGCATCTATAGTGTATGTGTAATTACACATCTTACATATAATGGAGGTCCAAATGCAGTTGAACTTTCAATAAACATTTCAAATGTGGCTGCATCTTGCAAATTAGATTGAAATTTATATCATCAAACTCTAAACCTGAACAAGAAATTTGTCTCCAAATATTTTCTTGATTTTAGTCTGTTGACAGACATACAGTGGTGCTTGAAAGTTTATGAACCCTTTAGAATTTTCTATATTTTTGCATAAATACGATCTAAAACATCATCAGATTTTCACACAAGCCCTAAAAGTAGATAAAGAGAACCCAATTGAACAAATGAGACAGAAATATTATACCTGGTCATTTATTTATTGAGGGGAAATGATCCAACATTACATATCTTTGAGTGGCAAAAGTATGCAAACCTTTGCTTTCACTGTCTATGTGTTTCACTATCTATGTTTCACTATCTATATGACCCCTCCCCGTGCAGCAATAACCGTAACTAAACATTTCCGGTAACTGTTGATCAGTCCTGAGTACAGTTCCTCAGTACAGAACAACTTCAGCTCTGGGATTTTGGTGGGTTTCCTCAATGAACTGCTTACTTCAGGTTCTTCCACAACATTTCTTTTGGATTAAGGTCAGGACTTTGACTTGGCCATTCCAAAATATTAACTTTATTCTTCTTTAATTCAATTCAATTCAGTTCAATTTTATTTGTATAGTGCTTTTTACAATGGACATTGTCTCAAAGCAGCTTTACAGAAACATATAAACACAGGATACAGATTTTAAATGTGTGAATTTATCCCTAATGAACATTTCCCATGGTTTTGGACCTCAATTTAAATTTGCGCCATCCTCAGCAATCTCCAGGCTACACTGCTTGGGGTCGTCCTCAGCAGCAGAATGTAGTCTCCAGTTGATGAGAACTCCAACCAGAAGTAGGACATCAGGATGGAGCAGGCAGGTCCGGGGAGCAGAAAGGGTCAGGATTTCTGGCATCTCAGGAGTATCAAGTGTAGCTCGACAGAACGAGAGAGGGAGAGGGAAGGAAAGAGAGGGAGAGATTGTTAGGTATGCTTACTATCCTGTAATGAATAAGACAGTGTACTTTGCGTAGAAAAACTCTATTCATGGAAAGCGTGAGTGAAGAAATATGTTTTCAACCTGGACTTTAACACTGTGACTGCGTCTGAGTACCGTACACTAATTGGAAGGCTTTTCCATGACTGTGGGGCTTTGTAAGAGAAAGCTCTTTCTCCTGCTGTAGCCTGCACTATTCGAGGTACCAACAAATAGCCTGCACCTTTTGATCTAAGTAGGCGTGGTGGATCATAAAAGACCAAAAGTTCGCTCAGGTACTGTGGCACGAGACCATTCAGTGCTTTATAGGTCAATAGTAGTATTTTATAATCAATGCGAAATTTTACTGGGAGCCAATGCAGTGTGGATAAGATAGGGGTGATGTGGACTCTTGGAGCTGCATTCTGGTCTAACTGGAGCTTGTTTATGCACCTACTGGAACATACAGTCAGTAAGGCATTACAATAATCCAGTCTAGAGGAGACGAAAGCATGAACTAGTTTGTCTGCATCATGTAGTGACATTATTTCTTGTTTTAGCAATATTTCTGAGATGAAAGAAGGCTATCCTAGTAATATTATCTACATGAGCATCAAATGATAGACTGGAGCCAATAATCACACCAAGGTCTTTTACTGCTGCACATGTTGAAACAGAAAGGCCATCCAGAGTTACTATGTAATCAGAAAGCTTACTTCTAGTTGCATGTTGTCCTAGTACAAGTACTTCTGTCTTGTCAGAATTAAAAAAGAGGAAGTTAAGAGGAAGTTCTTTAACCATTCTTTGGTAGAATGACTTGCGTGCTTAGGATCGCTGTCTTGCTGCATGACCCACTTTCTCTTGAGATTCAGTTCATGGACACATGTCCTGACATTTTCCTTTACAATTTGATAGTATAATTCAGAATTCATTGTTCCATCAATGATGGCACGCTGTCCTGGCCCAGATGCAGCAAAACAGTCTAAAATACTTTGTCCAAAACTTCAATTATAATAAGACATCCAAGAGTTCAAGCACAAATTTAAGGACGCATATAGAGGTGAACGCAATCGTTGTTTTAAATTGATAAATAGCCTAATATGCACATTATAAATTCATAATTGTTCTGAATTATTTTTCAACTGTGTTTAATCTCTTTATGCAAAATTATGCACAGTTATTCATAAACCGATTCACAATCATGACATACTAAAACTGTTGCCCATTTAAGTAGCTACAATGTAGTTAGCTACTTTTTGTACTGTAGCTAACTACTTTTTAAAAAGGGTACTGTAGCTTAACAACATCAAACTATTAGTAGCATGAAAATCTGCAGCTTCAAAGTAGCTTCCCCAACACTACAGGCATAATAGAATGTTTACAATGAAACAATACAGAAAACCAAATTCTGCTGACATGCCTCTGTCCAATGTTAATATCGTTCTCTGCTCTGATTGGCTTTCAGAGTGAATATGGCACTCATAAGCAGCTGTGTGATGAGGATCTGAAGAATGCTGTGTCCATCCACCACTCTCTGGCTATGAAGGCAGCAGACTACAGCAAGAGACCCAACGTGTTTTACCTGCGCACTGCTGACTGGAGGGTCTTCCTGTTCCAGGCCCCGTAAGTCTTCCAGCATGTGTACATAAATTATGTTTTTGTTAATTAAGCTGATACTGCACAGTTATTGTCCTGTGAGTTCCCGTAAGAAGTACAAATCCTGTACTGCATCGGGAGATACAGTACAGTATATTTTAAAATATGCTTAAGGTAAAATGATTTATGATTTTAAAAATAAATGAATTGATTTATTCCTTAAATCAGAGGTATTGAAACAATGGTACTGGGGAACTGCTGGCTGAGAATAAGAATGGATTTTCAAAACTTTCACAAAAGTCTCCTTACATAGGGGGAATTAACATTTTATTTTATATTTTATAGCAAAATGTAACTTTATTTACAAGACATGCTCTGCATGTTTGCCATTTCTTTGTAAACACATATGGAGCCGTCGCTCCCACTCAAAATGAACTTGTATTAACACATCTGGTGTTAATGTACACATGTAATTTTATGTCCATCGCAACGTTGCGACAGCTTCCCAATCCACCCATGAGAATGATTTCAACATGTTCTTCTTTTGTCGAAGGCATTTTTAAAGGCTGTCTGAAAAAAAAAAAATAAGTATGAAAAATTTTGGGAGATATTTTGCTAAAAAGTTCTAATTTCCCCTATGTATGGAGAAATTATTTATACCACAGTGCTGTTGAATTCTTAATTCTGGTTGGTCAGAAAGTGTTGAATAAATTTCTGTAACAGCAGCTATGACATTAGTGCCAGCCGGAAGGCAAATCACAGGTTTATATTAATGAGCTGATTCGAATATTTATATATAGATTGTCTCTATAGTAACAGCTATTTCACAGGGACTTGTATGGTTTACGCACCACACAAACAAATCTTAAACAACAACAAAAACACATGTACAGTTATTGATAGTGAAGTGCCAGTGCTTTGTACCAATCAGCGGTAACGCTGTAACTTTAGTTTTTTGTGGGGTTTTTTTTTTCAGATAGTAGAGTCTTCATGATGGAGGACTTTGTGGACTTCTCTGTAACATAACAAACTGTGAAAGTAAAGAGTCTTTTATTTGGGGGGAAAGACATGGTTCACTTATTGCAGCCCCCCCCCCCCCCCCCCCCCGCCCCCGATTTGTCGTATGTTTTTTGACATTTTTGTACAAGCAAGCATGTGAAACAGTGCCTATTTATAAAGTTTATATAATTGAACAAAACCACAAGGAAAATGAGCCTTTTCAATCATTTATTCAACAGAAATATCAATAGATGTGATATTCTTCTTGGAAACAGGTAGCACACCCTTAGCTTCAGAAGCTAGTATTGCTCCCGTTAGCAGAAATAACTTCTTGTAGGCGTTTTGCATAATTGTCCACCAGTCTCTGACATCACGTTGCTGGAAATTTTGACCACTCTTCCATGCAATATTCTTTCCGTTGTAAAATGTTTGAAGGTTTTCCTGCATGTACTGCCCATTTCACATCCCCTACAACATTTCAATGGGGTTCAAATCCAGGCTTTAACTAGGCCATTACATAACCCTCCATTTCTTATTTTTAAGCCATTCCTTGGTGGATTTGCTGGTGTGATTAGGATTATTATTCTGTTGAAAGGTCCACTTTTGGTTCAACTTCAACTTTTGGACAGATGGCCTCACATTATCTTCATCTTTGATATGATGCAGAATTCATAGCTGAATCAATGAATGCAAGTTGTCCAGTCCATGAGGCACCGAATCAACACCAAACCACAACATTTCCACCATTGTGCTTCACAGTTGGTATGAGGTGCTTCTCCTGAAAAGCTGTCATTGGTCTAATGGAATGATATATTTCAGATAATTTGGAGATCTTTTTAAACACCTTGCCAGACCTGTAGGCATCCACAACCTTTTTTTCTGAAGGCCTTACAGAACTCTTTAGATCTTGGCATGATGACACCACACACCTCAATAACAAAGGGAACACCAAAAACTAGATATGAGAGCTGTATAAATAAGACAGGTTCCACCTGCACTCCCTAAGCAGGTTCTAATCACTGGCACCCAATCTTGAACACCTGATTCTAATGATATGTATTTGAAAGTGTGATAAATGTAGGGGTGTACTTACTTTTTTCCTTGTGACTGATCTATTTTTTGTTCATTTAAATTGTGAAAATTACTACAAAATGTCAATTTTATGTCATTTGATAGAGTGTATCAGCTTTATTAATAGGCACTGTTTCTAAGAAGATCAAATGTTTGTCCAAATATGTCAAAAAAGCCAACAATTTCCATGGGGTGTACTCATTTTTCAACACGACTGTATACACACACACACACACACACACACACACACACACACACAAACGTGCACACTGAGTGCCCTGACTTCTGGGTGTTGATTAAATGCAGAGCTCGTAGTGGCCTCGTCAGAGAGCTCCACCCAGATGGATGTTCTGTCATGTGGCTCTCAGGGGAATGGATCCTCTTCAGCCTGAGAGTCTGGCCTAGATAAATCTACCGAAACACTCGTGCACACAGTGCTATTCATGAGAAACGTAGTCCTGCACACTCAGAAATATACACTTGTGTAGTTTACAGGATTGCTTCAATTTATATTTGTTTTGGTCTTCTATATCTGTTTGTAGTGCAGCATTTTTAAATGGACATATTTATAGGTCCATTTAAATAGGTCTATTTATATGCTGATTTATAGTTCACAGCCAGATTATGGGCTCATTCATGGGAGGGCGTATATGTAGGTGTGTTTTCACAAAGAACAGTTTCTTCTGAGCTGTGAAATAATTGCACTTATATATAATAAACTTCTCTAAATACATAATTACACTTCAATTCATCAAAAAAATTCATGAGCATTTGGAAAACGAGCGACCGTACAGTAGGTCCGAATCTTTCTTGCAACGGGACCAATCTTTCTTGGTCCCATTGCCAGCATTCACACTGTAATGAACAGCCACTATTCCTGTGTGTGATGCATGCCATCATGCAACAGAACCTGCTAATGACCCTTTTGAGGATATTTTTTTAATGCATGCAGGCTGTCACGAGATGTGAATTTTGCGTAAACTTGCAAAATGAAAGTCATTAACGTGTATATGAAAACACTGCAGAGTTCTGTAACCTGATATTATATGCACACCGTAGATTTGCCAACAAGCTGACTCTAAAACATGGAACAGGACGTATTGTGACAAGTTGACCTAATTGTCATTTTTGATACCTTGCCCTGGGAAAAGATCACAACCCAGTGAACTTTAAGCAAACCCTGGATCCACCATAATTAATGGGCATAAATATCTGCTTTCTTGTTAGAAAACCACTTTCACTCACGATCTGTTGAACTCTCAGTAAAATGAGTCAAACTCTCAGTAAACCCAGCCTCGGTCAAAATAACCATAATCCTCCTCAGTCTTGAGCTGAATGTATTACATACTTACCATTTCTACTCGTGAACTCTTCTGTGCTACATTCATGTCAGTTCATATTTATTATATTGCTTAAAATAAAACAGTATAATGCAACATAACCCATCTGTCATAACAACCTTAAGTCAATGCAGTACTTATCTTTTCTTCATTCCCTGTGGCTGCTCTCTTTTCTCTCCCAGCAATGCGGAGCAGATGCAGTCCTGGATCACGCGCATCAACACATTGGCAGCCATGTTCTCTGCCCCTCCCTTTCCAGCAGCCATTGGCTCACAGAAAAAGTTTAGCCGGCCTCTTCTACCGGGCTCCACCACCAAACTGTCCCAGGTACTTAACGTTCTTGTTTCAGTTTCTTTTTAATACTTTATTCCCTCCAGCCACCAACCCACTTATCAGGAAATGTGTATAAATTTGGCAATTTGACACATTTTGGAAGAGCTGTTCATACATTAGTTCATCATATTAGCAAAGAGTTCAGCTGCTTTCCTTGTGTTTTAAACAAATATTAAATCTTGCCATTCTCAGCAGAATGAGAAAAGCAAGAGAAATTTATGTCCCACAGCATTCTGTTTCAAATTATTAGTTAAATGCCCAGCTAATCAGCGTTTTCTTTCTTTTTTTTTTTTTTTGAGACCCAAAAGCCTACTCATAGAATGTACACAACTATTTCTGACTATAAAAGTGATCAGATTTTGTAAGTAAGGAATAAAACAACATGGGACGATATTTTTATAGAAGCATAATCAATAAAGCGGAGTAATTGTTCCTACACCAAAGTTGATTATTTTCCCGTAATAGATCATCCTAAAGTGTCTGATTCCTTTTATATCACTACAATTTGCCAACACTAGTAATATTATATTTAAGAATGACGCATCATACATTTTATTCGTTTATAGTGTTACTTCCTGAAGTTATAGCAGCTAAAAAAGGTTGTTCTTTTTCTATTTCTTTTGTCGATAAAGAACGCAGCTTGTTATGTTACCAAGAAACCGCAGACTCCTCTGTCTTGAAGACTTTTCCATTTTGGAAAACTTAAAGCTACAGCTTTTCCTTCTGACTGATACATAGCTGACACTGGAGACTCCTTCCAAAAATGCTAAATAAATGTCTTCTCACAGAAACCCACCATTTGAACAGTTACAAATGTTTTGTTTTTTTTAAATCGTTTATGTGGAACATCCACCAGTTGTTATTACATTGTAAGTCAATTACTAGTTACTGAGTTGTTAGTACGTTTTTACTATAGAAACAATAACACGTTAGAACAAGGGCATTAATTTAAAGCTGTGTCCTGCAGCCAGCACAATTGTTAAAGCTGCTGTTAATAGAAAATGAATCATCACCCTCTGACCAGATTAAGTAACAGATTATTAAACACATTATCCACTTTAGCGTGATCTCAGTCTGTCAGTTCTGAATTAGATGTATACGTGAATGTTTTAGGCTGAGTTATTGGTTGTTGTTATTGAATTTTTAGTGTGTACAAACATAGCTGATATTTTCCCTTATTTTCTGGTAACTCTCTGTTTAGGAGGAGCAAGTGAAATCCCATGAAATGCGCTTCAGATCTGTCTCCTCTGAGCTGCAGGAGCTGCGCTCTATTCTTCAGGAGCGGAAGCCCAAGGGGAAGGAGCAAGAAGAGGCCAAGCAGCGAGAGGAGTTCCTGGAGTTTGAGGTGAGGCTTCCTGCTGAAGAGGATTTCATTCTTCTTTAAAGCTCAAAAGGGAACCCATCCTCTTCTGGGTGATGCCGGATAGTGGGATTATAAAGCATTGCAGTATACAGGGGTAAAGAGACAAGGCAGACAGTACTAAGTGTGTTGAAATGATGTTCAATATGAGCAAACTGTGAATAAGAGTCCTGGGATGAGAACAAAACAGTCTATGATTAGAGCAGCAGTTCTTAGGTCTACAGTATCCAGGTGAGATGATCCACAATTGACATGTGTCATGTCTAATTCACTTTGCCTTCTCTGAGCATTAGTTGTTTTAGTTCATGACCAAGATCTGAAATAGTTCCAATTCTCTACAAGTATTCGAAATCACTAAATACAAATCCGTCCATTCATCTTTTAGAAAACCCGCTATGGGACGTATGCCATGTTACTGAGAGCGAAGATTCGCATGGGTGAGTCGGATCTGACGGCATTCGAGGCTCGTTTGTTTACTGATGGCACTCTGCAGCGGACCAGCTCCAGCCCCACGCTGGCACATGACACCAGCCACGCTAGCGCCAGCAGCTGCAGTTCCAGAAGTAAGAAGAGCAGCCGAAGTGAGGGCCAGAGACACAAGCCAGCCGTGAAACAGTGAGTCCACTATCCAGAGCACTTGATAGCTGCTTTATGGTGCTTCTGATCCAGACTGAAAGGCTGAGAAGAGCATCGATATGAGGGGGAAAAAATGGCAGTTTGTGCACTACACTGCAGTGGCCGCACACGTCGTGCACTCGGAGGTGATCCAAGATCGAAGCTGGGTATGATTAGTCGCCTCGCTTCCTCATGAAAGCATGTTTTTGTGGCCAGTGAATGCAAAACAGGCCTACAGAGGGCAGAGGAGTGTGAATATAGCCATCCTCCCTTTATCTTTATTACCTTTTTAGCCTGGCTTTATACTTCTCTTAGCTTAACATATATGCTGTATAGAAGGCATAGACTACTTAAAGCTTTTTGTGCATCTTTTTTTTTTCCTTATCAAACAACATGCCCACACAAGCCAAGTACAAGACTATCCACCACAATGGATTTGAAGACAGTGTTTGAAGACAAAATCTGAGCCTCTTTGTTACCTTACGTGGAAGCACATGCATTATCACAGAGGTAATTTCCTTTTTTTGATTACTAGAAGTTGTGTCCCAAAATGTTTTTTTCTTTTCCAATTTTCTTGCTTGAACATACCTTTGGATAGGATAATGTACGTGTATAGATCTTTTGAAATCATGTTTCGAGCATGCTTGTGATGTAAAGACAATCAGTTCTCTCTTTGCATTCCCAGTGTATGTATTGTATTTTTATTTATTTAATTTTTTTTTACCTGAAAGCACACTACAGCTCGCAAAAATTAATAGTTTAGAGGCATGGTTCTCAAAGGGGGGTCTGTGAACCCCCAGGGGTCCACAAAGTATAGCCAGGGGGTCTGTGATGTTTTTTGTTTGTTTTATTTTGTTACAATGATTGAAATCACCACCCGCTATTACAAAAATTATTATATTTATTATTGATTTCTTAGTGTTATTCTTGCCAGTCCCCTCCAAATGTATTGGACTGGCAAGGACAATTCTAATTTTTTTTTTTTTTTTTTTTTTTTTGCAATACATTGAAGACATTTGGGTTTGACATCAAAACACGAATATGACATGATAGATCAGAATTTCAGCTTTTTTTTACAGCTAGATTTACATCTAGATGTGTTAAACACCTTTTGTTTGAACCAACTCATTTTTTCAAGTGATCAAAAAAATACTGGAACATGTGACTGAGGTGTTTCTTGCTGCCCAGGTGTGCTCTGTTAAATTGATTGTTTAAAGAATGAATGGCTCTGAATGTCTACTCTTGGTTTGAGCCCTATGTTGGTAAAAAGGATAAACCAACATGAAGACCAGAGAGCTGTCTAAGGGAGAAAAGCAAGGCATTCTGAAGGCGAGAAAAATTGATCAAAGCCATTGTACAAGCATTGGGCATAGCCAATACAACAATTTGGAATGTCCTGAAAAAGAAAGAAACCATGGTGTATGAACAACCTGACATGGAACATGCCAAGGAAAACAACAGCAATTGATGACAGAAACGTTGTGAGAGCTGTGAAGAAAACCTCCAAAACAACAGTTAGTCACCAACAACCTCCTACAACCTCTACAGGGCAGGGGTGAAGGTATCACAATCCACCATTCAAATAAAATATAGAGGCCATACCATAAAATGCAAACCACTCATCAGCAGTAAGAATCAGAAGGCTAAATTGGAATTTGCAAAGAAATACAGAGATGAGCCACAAAAGTTCTGGAACCAGAATTAACCTCTATCAAAGTGAAGGAAAGACCAAATGATCTGCTCATAATCCAAAATGATCTGCTCATAATCCAAAAGGATCTGCTCATGATCCAAAACATACGAGTTCATGGTGGAGGTAGTGTCATGGTTTGGGCTTGCACGGCTGATTCTGGAACAGGCTCCCTAATCTTTATTGATGATGTAACTCATGATGGTAGCAGCAGAATGAATTCAGAAGTCTCCAGAAGTCTTTCTGTCCTCCAATTTACAGAGAAATGCATCCAATCGAATCGGGAGGAACTTCATCATGCAGCAAGACAATGACCCAAAACACACAGCCAACACAACAAAGGATTTCATCGGGGGGGACAAGTGGAAGTTTTTAGACTGACCAAGTCAATCACCAGACCTTAACCCAATTGAGCAGCATTTCACTTCCTGAAGAGGAGACTGAAGGGGAGAAGAGGAGAGGAGACACCACCCAAAACAAACAACAACTGAAAGAAAAGAATAATGCAACAGTTAGGTGATGTCATTGGATCACCGGCTTGACGCAGTTATCGCAAGCAAAGGATAAGCAACCAGATATTAAGTGTTATTTAATTTAGGACTATCTGTTTTTATGCTTTTACTCACCTAAAAAATGGGTGGTCTGCCACCAAAGGTGCCATGTTTTTATTTGTAGATGTAAATATGAGGAAATGAAAGCTGAAAGTCTGATCTATTGTTTCATATTCATCTTTTGATCTCAAACCTAAATGTCTTCAGTGTATAGAGAAAGGAATAAAATTGGCCTTGTTGTTCCAATACTTTTGGATGGGGACTGTATTAGCCTGGTTTGTTTGGCACTTGAATTGAATGATTATAATCCAAACCTCAGGAACTCAAAAACAGGCAAGCATCTGAATAATGTTGACTTGAACCTAATGACACATTGACATTATTTTAAAAAATATTTACTAAAAATGAAATTTGATAAAAACTTGTTCTATCCAAGGAAAAGAATTAAAAAGCTATGTGTCCCCAATAAATAGCCAAAATACAATATATTATGCTGGACTATGTTTGTAAAAATAAATCAGTGCTGTGAGGGTTCGCAGATTTTATTTAAAGTCAAAGGAGATGCAAAATGTTTCAGAACGACTGGTTTAGAAGAAGGTGTGTCATGTGCACATAGGTATCACCAGCAATGTTCTGCTTTAGTGTTTATGTGAGAATTGTACATTGTGTATGCTGACTCTGAATGTGGATGACTGATAAACATCGATTAGATGAAAAAATTAACATGTTTCTACTGATGACCTTATTGTGTGGCAAAGACATTTTCTTCTCAGGCTCCCGTTTTCAAATACTGCAGTGATGCCACATTTCTGCTGCCAGAAAGGGGCAGTAGAGGAGAGATAACCTGTATTACCTCAGCTGTATTGGAGAACAATTATTTATATTGCGCTTAAAAGAATTATAGCACAGGTATTGAGGCAGACGCAAATGTGACTGAATGTCTGTGAAGTATTTCTTAATGATGTATTTTCATCATAGCAGGAACTAAAGAATCCAATATATTATAAAGTAAAAATAAAAATAATAAAAATTATTTTTAAAAAAAATCTGTTACCAGGCAGGTCACAAAGAGCTAAAATGACTGTTAGAGCTGCAAACTTATGAATGAGAAAAAAAAATATACAGGCGGCTGACAACTTAAAGAAAAAACATGTTATGCTGTAGGCATTTTGCTGGCATGGTTTGGGTCCACTTGTACCCTTCAAGCAAAAAGTCACCTCAAGTCATTACAAAGTTCTTCTAACTTATCATTGTGATCCAAACATGACTGATCAAAATAACTGACTGATCATTTTGATCATTTAGACTGACTGACTGATCATTTTGATCCAAACATTGGAGTGATGGGAGTAGTCTCTTCCAGGATGACTTCACTACAGGGCACAATGGCTCACTTAATGGTTTGATGAGGATAAAAATTATGTAAATTGAATACTATGGCCTTCAGACTTACCAGATCTCAACCCAAATGAACACCTATGTGAGAATTGGAGTGACATGTTCTACAGCTATTATATCTTTTGGAAGAATGGTGTTCATCGCTCCAGTACAGTTCCAGAGACTTGTAGAATGTGGGCCAAGGTACAGTGCTGTGAAAAAGTATTTGCCTGATTTCTTCTGTTTTTGTGTACATCTTATACTAAATAGTTTTAGATCTTCAAACGAAGTACAACATAAAACAAAGGCAACCTGAGTAAACACACAGTAGTTTTTATTTATTTTTTCTTGAAGCAAAAAAAAGTTATCCAAAACCTCATGTGGAAAAACCAATTGCCCTCTTAAACTTAAAATCTGGTTGTGCCACCTTTAGCAGCAATAACTGCAACCAAACACTTCCGATAACTAGAGATCAGTCTTTCACTTACTAGGACTTACTCCTGTGCTTTGGATCATTGTGTTGCTGCATAATCCAGTTGCACTTGAGTTCCAATTTACGGCCTGAAGACCGGACAGTCTCCTTTAGGATTTTCTGCTAGAGAACAAAATTCATGTTTCCCTCAATTATCACAAGTTGCCTAGGCCCTGAAGCAGCAAAGCATCCCCACACTATCACACATCCACCACCATGCTTGACTGTAGGTATAATGTTCTGTTTTGTGGAATTCAGTGTTTGGTTTATGCCAGATATAACGGGACCACTCTCTTCCACTTTCGACTCATCAATCCACAGAACATTCTCCCAAAATGTTTGAGGATAATCAAGGTGTGTTTTGGCAAAATTCTGAAGAGCCTTAATGTTCCTCTGCGTTAGCAGTGGTTTTCACCTCACCACTGTTCCATGGATGCCATTATTGCCCAATGTCTTTCTGATAGAGTCATGAACAGTGAAGTCCTGTAGTTCCTTTGATGTTGTCCTTGGCTCTTTTGTGACTTGCTGGATGAGTCGTTGCTGTGCTCTTGGAAGAATTGTGGAAGGTCGGCCACTTCTGGGAAGGTTCACTACTGTGCCAAGTTTTTCCATTTGGTGATGATGGCTTTCACTGTGGTTCGTTGGAGTTCCAGAGTCTCCAATATTTGAAATAGCTTTGTAACCCTTCCCAGACTGATGTATTTCAATCACCTTCTTCCTCATCATTTCAGGGCTTACTTTCAATCTTGGATCGCCATGAAAATAGCCATAGAAGCTGGCATGGCGTTAAATCACAAACAAACTTTAATTTTTGGCATAGTGTGTTAATGGGTAAGACTTTTAACCAACGTCACGCTGTTGAAAAAATTCTATTTAAGTGTTGATGTGATTGAACAGGGTTTGCAGTAATCAGGCCTGGTTGCATCTAGTCCAGCTGAACCCCATTATGAATGCAGTTTCATAGATTTGGGGAATTAGTAACTATGGGGGAAAATACATTTTCACACAGGCTCAGTTGGTATTGGATAACTCTTTTGCTTCAGTAAATAACATCATCATTTAAAAACTGTATTTTGTGTTAATTCAGGTTACCTTTGTTTTATCTTAGATTTTGTATTAATTTCTGAAACAATTTTGTATGAGATATACACAAAAACAGAAGAAATGACTGTACACTGAAGCTGTTTAAGCAGCTCATGGCGACCCAACCTTACTAAAACACTTTATGATGTTTTTTCCTTTAATTTGTCACACATCTGTATTAATTCTGACTTTATACACATTAAACATAAGAGCTAAATCAGCATCTACAGTATAGCACTTAAATTGTGATGCCCCACTGCACTTTGGGTAATATTTGTGCAGACGTTATTGTATGACGAGATCTATTTATATATTGTGCAGATTTATAATTCATGTCTTGTTGACTGTGTTTATGATGAAATGTTTTGACAAAAGTTTTACAGTGTTTTTACAGGGAACACTGAGCAGTTCAGTGACACCACAGTGGTCTACTGTATGTTTTAATACTGTAACATTTTTTGTTAGTTCAGTGTTTGCTTGTAGTTTTACATACTGTATTATGTTTCAGCTGCTCGGTAATAAAATTATTATGCTCTATTGTTTGTATGTTTTGGAGACATAGATATAATAAACCCATTATCTGCCAAATGTCCAGTAGTGAATTAAGATTTAAAGGCTGAGTGAATCCTTAATCCCAAATAAAAGTTAAACATTCATTTGTCTTCAGTAACTACTTTGTCCTGGTCAAGGTCGTGGAAGATGAGGAGCCTGTCCCTGGAATATTGGGGGAATTTAGCATCAATCTGCCAACCTGCATGTTTTTGGACATTGGGAGGAAACCAGAGAACCTAGAAGAAAAAAATGCAATCACGGGAAAAACAGGCTAAATTAAACATTTATTTTTTAAAATAAAATTCAATGATGGCCAGAAAGCAAACACTTAGATGTGCAATGTATAAAAAACACATTCAAGCATGGCTCTATTGCACAGGCATACAGCTGAAAAACATACCTCATATAAATACACAGTATTAGTAATACACTAAACCATAAGCAATTGCCCAAAGAAAACAAAACAAATGTTTGCATACAACACATTATAAACGAATACATTAGAACATATTTGGAAACAGAATTGGAAATTAGGGTACCAGGGACACTGCAAATGTTACATCCGGAATATTGAAGATGACTAATATCTCAGTATCTTATTCTTATAACTTTCACAAACTGTGAATACACTACAGGGGGTGTTTAGAGCACCAATCATAGCATCACGTTCGTTCTGAGTCTCTCGCAACAGAATTGGGTTGCCAATTCTTCACTGTGAGGAGTCCATTTGGTTGATGATAAAGCATCAAATAGAATCAGTTTGTTTCACAGTCATTATCCACAGCTGAAGTGTCTGCTTCCTGACTGCCAAAGCCGCTGTCCACTGTTGTGTCTAGGAGAAGAGGGAACATGGTCAGTCCTGCAGCAGGTATGTTGATCGTTTCATGTAAAGAAGTAAGGTGGAACATATCTATACACATTTCTGATTTGGTTGTGGTTCATGACCTAATATCCTAGTCTGATCATTATGGTAAGAACGCTTCATACCTGCACTCTGCTTGTCCTCACTGGGCTGCCTGGCTCTCAGAAGTTGGACCCCTTCTTTCAGACCAAGAGACTGCAACGCATCCACCAGCCCCTCTATTGGACCACCACTTAACTGCAGTCACACATATACAGGGCAGGGTAAGCAACACATACACACAAACCAATACTGCCTAGTAGTGCTGGGTGATATACTATCAAAAATTTTCTAAATACAATTTCTACTGTTGAGCACAGTCTCAAAACTGTTGCATATACAGTAATGTTGTCATGAAGAGTAGATGTTCTTGGTTTGTGCTTTCCACATAGATTGTGGTAAGAAAGCAGGATGAACATGGGGACAAGAAGCACTTAGCATCAACAACTTCAACAACTGTGATTGAGATGTAAACGTTTGACCAGCTTGTAGTCGCGTGCTTTAATCACATTAGCTGTGTATCTCAAATCAATATTTATATGGAACTTTATATGGATACAACATTGTGTTATATTTTAACTGTCACTAGACTGGATATGGTTCAGTGCCTTTTGATAATTTCATCTTCAAAAAAATTTTGGTTAATGTGTTCTGTGGTTTATTTCATTGCAGTGTAGATAACTGTTTAATTATTATAATTTTTTTTAAATTCTTTATGTGCAATCCCTTAGGTTTTTAAAATACTCCAATTACTTGTTTGATTTAACGGTCAAAAGGATCTTTAGTCATTTTAGTTTGCATTTGCTTTAAGAAGTGTATACAGCTATACATAACAGTGATGTATTGTCACTGGATAATATTTTTAAAATAATAGAAATCTTTAGCTACATCGCCTACCCAAAATGCACAGTAACAAATACAATTCCAAATAAATTTAAAATATAATTGAACACCTTCAACATATAATGGTGAAAAAGCAGGTGTGTTTTATTCACAACACACTGATATGAGGTGCTAAAAACTTTCTCTCACCTGGTAGTTTTCTAGAAGGTTCTGGCAGGGGGAGGGGCTGTCTGTGTACAAGTGTGCCAGGGTGAGCATGCCCAGTTTCTCTGCCAGCTCTTTCCATGGCACTTGGCATTTGTTGAGGATTCCACACAGCTTATTGACTGTTTCGTTGTCCAGAGACTGGCTCACTGCACAAAGATATATATTCATTAAATATAGCGTGTTATTTTGGGATGCTTGCTATTAAAAAGGCTTAATAGAGAAACCTAGAGAAGCTGCTGGAACCTCGCTTACCTTCTTCAGTGCTCTTTTTTGTCTTCTTGGATGAAAGGTGATTTGGCTTTGTACTATCCAACAGATCTTTAACCTGTATAAGAGAGTGGTGTTAGTATGGCTAACCTGCTATACAATGACACACCAGCATACACAATCACAGTAACTGTACTCTCTTCTGCATATCTCACCTTCTGACAGTTGGCCAGGTCAAAAGGAGTGTGTCCAACTGCTGGTCTCTTGCGTGGGTTGACTCGACTTCTCTCAGATGATATTGACAGTTCTTGTACATGCTCAGCTATGTCCTTCTCGACTAGTCCTTCTCCATCGTCTCTCCTTTCACCCTGATCTTCCTCATCAGAGGAGGAGGAGTAGCAGAAGAGTGGCTCATCATTCTCCAGTTGTTTATCTGCGCCTGAGGAGAGGAACATTGATTACATTTAAACCAACCTCTCTTTGATACTCCAGTGAACAGAGTCTGGGATAAAAGTGTTTCAATTTACCTGCTGCTATAAGCATGGAGCAGAGGGGTGGAGAGCCGAGACTGGCAGCCAGATGCAGTGGACTGTTTCCTCCAAACGTACATGCGTTAATGTCAGCCTTCAGCTGCAAGACAACCAGAGAGCCATGAGTCCTGACAAATCACTCCATGCTAAATGTTATCTACGCTCATTCTTATAGTAAAACTTGTGTTTTCCTTTTTTCTGGGATTTTTACCAATTTGGTCATTGGCCAATTCCCACTGCTAGCTAGCTCTCTCCTATCAACCAGGAATGGTGATGCTTCCTCTGAGACAAATGAATACAGCAAACATGGATTCAAACTCACAACCCATAAACAAGAGGACAGGTGCTTTTCTGTTGTGCCACTTGGGAGCCTTATATCTTGTGGTTTATTATTTTGCCCCAAATTCTGTCCCACTTTCTTCCAATCGCACAACAGATAGCAATCTGGGAGGGTGAGGACTAACACATTGTTCCACCACACTGCTGCCCATGTAACACTGTTAAACACTCTTTGTTAAGCTGTACCAACTGCCTTATTTAGTATACATGAGTAAACATTAAATTGGCTAGTGTTGCACTGATTGGCAGGGGAAAGAGATGGTCCATTCCACCAAAAGAGCAGGGCCAGATATAGTCTCTTGGACTCCTGGGCCAGACGACTAAGATATCATGAGGATTTGAACTCGCAGTCTCCAGACAATAAAGTGACATCAGACAGATATGTTTAGACTGTTAGACCATGGCACTACTTAGGATGCCACTCTGTTGCATAATTTGTACTATTTGTGTTTTTTAGCACCTCTTATGATTTTTCATTAGAAGGTACTAATTTCACAAATATGTATATTGTTCTAGGTCATTATAATTTGGTCAAGTATAACCGAATTGAGCAATATTTTTGCTGCAAATTGTATATTTTGTTTTTATATACCTCAGTAATGAGACTGCAGACCACTTTGAAAAGGTTCTCCTTAACAGCCAGGTGTAGTGCTGTGCAACCGCTCTTCTGTTCAGGCATGTTGATCTTGGCCCCGGCCTCCACCAGCACACGCAGGCAGCGCTCGCCTCCTTTTCTCACAGCCAGGTGCAGTGGGTACAGACCTAAGTAAGAGTCAGAATAAAAGAGGGGGGGAAAAAATCAGCTCAACTAGAACATACTATAACTCACAAAGATTTCAGCATAGTGGAGCATAATAACACCATTATTCTTCTGCTAATAAATCCCACGTGTAGCTGCATGAGCTGCTAATGCTGAGAATATATTAGTCGCATCCACTGTGCTAAATTAACATCTCTTGGCAATGGAGTGCAACTGCAATAGTTGCAGAGCCTACCAAAAACATGGCTGCACTTATTACTTTAATTTACACCACAGTGTGTGTAACAATCATCACTGGCAAATACTGTGGTAAAAGAGAAATGTGACATTTCAGCACATGCTTTTATTGGAAAACAATAGGAACTGCAACTTCACCTCAAGCATTGTCTCAACCTGTATAAAAATTGGCTCCTTACTTATTTTTCCAGCGGCTGAAGCTATTTACCTCCTGTTCAAATAATCATGAACCTCACCTGAGAAGTCAGCGGTGTTAAGCAGATGAGAATGGCGCTCTCCTAGCATGTTTAGCAAAACTCTCAGGACGGCCTCGTCTCCGGCATGAGCAGCCAGATGCACTGCTGTCCGTCCGTCGCTGTCCAGTAAGGTAGGGTCTGCTCCTACTCTTAGCAAGATCTCCACCAGCTTGGGCTGCTGGGTGATCACGGCCAAATGCAGCGGGGTCTGGACAGAAGGAAGTCACAAGGAGCAATTAATTTAATATGTATTAAAGTCACCCTAAGCTTTATTAAATGTTAGGATTAAATCCTTTGGGAGGTCGATTTGAGTGTGGTCAGTGTTAGAGAATGCAGATGTTTCATTCATTCTTTTAAGAAACAAAGGAGAGATAAAAATAACATTTACAATTCTAGTGTTCAAGACATTATAATAGCCCATCATGTTCCAATACGTAAATGCAAGCCATGCAAAAACATTTTGTATGCTGTTATTATAGCGGTTTACCACATAAGGTGAGTTGGGGGAAGTTTTAGGGTTTTAGGGGCAGATTTGCATATTGTCCAATGATATATAACAATTCCTTGATATCTTCCTTCTATAGCTGGAGACTATTCAGCCATCCACTTTTACAGAAAGATGCAATTTAATTGACATGGTAGATGACCAACCACAGACCTTTTGCATGTACCCGGTCAACAAATACTCACTTATCTTGTTTACTCACCACAAAGGTCTGAGAACATTTTTGAGTCTACGGACTATATCTTACTCATATGTACAGTGCAGTAAATGGAAGTGCAGAGAGCCAATCAGATTGTACTCTTCATCATTCTGAAACTCTTGGCCAGAAAAGTGTACAAAAGATATCTGAAGCTGAGAATGTTGTGGTAATTACCTGGTTGAGGTGGTTGAACTTGTTGATGAATTTGAATTGAGGAGTCTTTATGATAGTCTGAATAAGCTTTGTGGCCACTTCTGGCTTCTGGTGGATAATGGCCAAGTGTAATGGGCTGTAAAACACCACAACAAGGAAATTCATTAGAAACTGGTCAGGGTTTATCTGATGATGTTGATCTTGTGTGCATTAAGTTAAAAAAAAAACAAAAAAAAAAACAAAAACCCACACACAAAAGATTCGAGTATTTTCACAAAGTGCTAACCTAAAAAAATACACTAGGATTTTTTAATGACTAAAGTATTAAAATAATTTTCAGGGAACCCCGAGTGTGTAGCTCCTTATAATTTCCTTTTACAAGGAAAAATTGAGACTGAAGAGACTCACGTGTCTCCGTTCTCATCCTGCACTCCACAAAGTTGTCTCTGCATGGCCAGGAGGAAGCGTACGTCCCCTGTGCTGCAGTAATCCAACAGGGCCTTTGCACTGAGCTTGGCTGCTGCGGTGGAGTGCTTCTGTAGAGCCGAGGCTGAAAACACAGAATCACACGATGCATGTTCGTGAAAACGCAGCATAAACCTTCACAGCACAGCATTCTCCACTGGGCAACAAAGGTTATAGCTACTGCTCTGCTGCTCACCAATCTGAACGAGTTGTTGCTGTGCAGCTAAGCTGGTGGGCATCTCTTGCTGTTGCTGCTGTTTTTCCTGGGCATTATCCGGATGTGGTGCAGATCCTGCCATCTGTGTGCCTCCTGAAAATCCACCACAGCTGCCACCGTAGTAGCCCGTCCCATCCACATTATTAAACTGAAATCCTATAGAAATGAAATGGGTATGTTTCCATCTGAACAATTCAAAAATTGTAATCAAATTTCCAGGAAAAATAAAATGATTTTTATTGTCCCGGAAAAAATAAATGTCAATCACGTTCCCATTAGCACTGTTCAGTACTCATTGTCAGTCTGCTGCTAATTCAGGGACTGGGTCACACATTCGCTACATCCTCATTTACTCTAAGAATCTGTTTCTGTCGCTCTTCTTGCATCACGAGTTGGCAAAAGTACCCAAATTCTTTACTCAAGTAAAAGTCTAACTCCTCATTTAAATAAAAACTCCTCAATTTACAAGAAAGGGAAAAGGAAAAGATTTCTGCCTCAAATCACACTAATTTTAGTTATGGATGGAAAATTAGTGCCTCTTTTACCAAGTAACATGGGAAAATATTAGCTAAGGAATTTAAATCAGCTCCTTTAAGTTGAGAGGGCATGTGGTGTTTGAAAATGTAGTCAGTTGAAACATTTTCTTTCAGCTAAGTCAAAAGCATTAGCTGGAAGAAAAAAAAAAATCAAGTATATTGATTACCTGCTCCCAATAATCCTCCTCCTCCACCTCCTCCAGGACCTCCAAAGCCCCCAGCTCCTCTGCCCAGGCCCCCTGCTCCACCCTGTGGTCCCCGCCAGTGGTCATAGGGTTGTGGAAGAGCCTTCATCCTCTTCCGCTGAACCTCCTCTTTATCTGAGGACACGATGTTACAAAGTGAAGATGCTTAATATAAAACACTTAGTCTGACAAAAAAAAAAGAACAGTGTGAGGCAAATTGAATGGATAAAATGGATGAAAAGCTTAGCCGTTATGAAGACTGACCTGGATATTGTGGAACGTAGGTAAACTGTTTGGGTTCGCTGCAGTCCCCACCCTTCTTCCTCTTGAGTTGCAGAAAGACAGTGACAGGTCGCTCGATCTCTTTGTGATATGGTGGCGTTTTAAAGACAATGGCATACTGGAAGAGGGCGGAGACAAACAGTGTAAATTATAACATTCAGCCAGTAGATAAAGAACACTGTACTTTCCACCAAGATATTTTTTTAAAAATACCTAAAAGTCCATCTTAATCACAAGTGGACATGGCTAAACAATGAGTAAGTGAAGTCCATGCACAACTAAGCTTTATTCTGTAGTATAAATCTAAAATAACAATGTACTGATTTTTAACACACCTGTTTGTGTACATCAGTGGGAGAGAAATCACCGTATGCTTCCCAGCCTCCCTCATCATCCTCCTCATAGAAACGAATCTCAATATCATCTGGAAGCAGGAATATATCTGTCACAATCAATCTTTTACAGAAAGACATTATGTACATACCAGTGCAGAGGAATAGAGCTTTTACCTTTTTGAACTTTGTCGCACAGAAGGAAGATCTCATCCCCTCCCATCACCGAGCCACAAGTCTTGTCCATGCGTGAGATCTTGAGATTGGACGCATTGGGAGATTCTGGAAAAAATGTTGAGTCATTAAAACACTGACGACCTAACATCTCACGAACATAAAATCTATGAGTAAACTGAGAAGAAGAAAACATACTGCTGTCATAGATGGGGTTGGACACGACTGGTTTCAAAGCTCTGGTGAATGCTCCGTTGCTGTCCTTAAGGTAAGCTGTGAACTTTAACCTCACTATATTAAGGTCCATGCTCTTGCCCAGCTCTTTTGCTTCTCGCACAATAGCCTGCTCTTCTGTATCTGTACCATTCAAAATTAGAGGTTCAACTTTAATTTGATTTCTCATTTTAAAAACGTAAATCTTGCTTTGGTTTAGAAAAAAAAAGTGCCAAAGTTCAGATACACTTGAAATAACAACACAAATCAGTCAAGTTCTTAATGATAATAATACCTTATAACAATTGAAAGTCGATTATAACCGTCTTGAAGAATTTAGAATTTCCAATACATTATAAAATTTTATAGCTTTCAGTTATTTGCTCTATTTGTCATGGTGTTAAATTCTACCCTAGGGGCACAACCAGCAGGTCTGTGAATTTGCTCCTTGGGACTTTTCATCCATACTGTAGGCTTTGCTAATATTCTAGCAGGGCTATTTAACTAATGCTATAAGATAGGACTCCAAATTAGCCTGAATTGAAGTTATACTTGTGTGGTGGATTTTCTATTTTCATGTTGCTTTAAAGTCAGTTCTCATAAATGTATGTTTGATGTTAAAAATATGTATGAAATTATGTTAAAAAAGTGATGATACAAAGTATCAAAAAGGTATAAGACAAACCCACCTATCTAGCTAGATTTTTTTCTTTGCTGCACCAATAAATAATGTTACTTAACAGAGTGACAGAGTAGGAGAGAGCAAAGAAAGAGGAATAACATGAGCCTGAGTGATCACGCTTGGTACGTGTGTCTCACCGCTAAAATGGTATCCAGGCTGCTTCGCTCTCTTTTTCTCTTCTTTCAGTCTCTTTGTCAGAACATCCACCACTCCTCTTTTAGTGACATGAAGAATACCCAAATTGCTGAACCTGCAAAAAAAAAGGGGTACACAGAACAGTACAGCGGTTACACCAAAATATAATCAAAACACCAACTGGAGCTGAACAATTCTGCCAAATGGACATTTTGTATATATTTAAGCAATTAAATTGGACAGGCATCAAATACATCAAAAGACTGCAAAAGCTTTCACCCCAGTCATGGCAGAGGTACTGTGAGGTGTGATTAGCTTTAATTGAAGAATTTTCCTCATAAGCGCACACTTACTGTGCTGTGAGGTCATTAGGACCCACGTCTATGCTGCACGTTCCGTTCTCGTTGCACTGTTTTCCAACAAGGCTGTGTGCATGGACACGAGGTGGCTCGGTGTGCGTCACGAGCTGCACCTCGACGCGAGCATGACCCACATAGTTAAACACCTGAACAGGGAGACAGACCGCATAAGCCTTCCATTCATAAGCAATACCATGCAGCCATTCAATTATTTCAGAATTCATGTTCATTTCAGAATAATTTGAGAAATAACAGGATATTATCGAAGCTTCTGATACGTGTGTGCAGCTTGTCACCTTAACAGTGGGATATGTCCGCCTGTTCCTCTCACTGGAAGCGCCTGGTAGACCCCCATGAGATGGACCCTCACACTCATAACGAAACCGGAAGCCTCTCTGACAACACACGTCATTAACATTAGAGTGGAGCTGCACTTTATGATTAAAGATGATCTTCGGGAGTCAAAATAAGAAATCATGGGGAATTTCCCTTGAACATTGCTTTATATCACAAGACACATAATGTAAGAGTGCCACGTGGTTTACTGTCTGCCTGTCTTACACTTATTCATCTTCTATAAATAAATAAATACGTAAATGCACAAACATTTAATTACGTTCTTCCTGATGATATATGCACTACCAGTTAAAGGTTTGGACATTAAATATTAAGTAAAAAAATTATTCACTCATTCATTTTTCATAGTTTTTATGTTCAATTATTGAACTCACATTTTGCTAGCAAATTAATACGTCTTGAGACGTGTTGCCTTCAATCACATTATCCCTCCTCTATAATGACAACATTACACTGCAAAAGCTATTTGTTCATTTTAAGAAAACAGATAAATGAATGTGCCTTCTTACTTGTTTGGGCTCCTCAATTATCTGTAAGTAAGGTCCATGAACTGAAAGAAACAGAGACGATGTTAACACCACTGACTGACTGACCATAAGCAGTCATTTACAGAACCATCAAATACACTTGAATACACAGAGTCAAACATTCAAAACACACTGAGGAGGTTTGCTCACCTGTTTCTGGAATGCAGGGTTCACTTTTAATATCGAACGTGGACATTAACTGATGATAGGAGATGTCCATATCAAACTGTGAAAATTACAGACTTGGTTTAAAAAAAAAAGGACTGTGTTTTGTTTTTATATATTAAATAAACCATAGGCCAATGTTACTCAGACCAAAGCGTTTTCAGTGCATGATAACATAAGCCACCAGCTCAGACAAACACAAACTTCTCTTAGCTGCTGTGGAATGTTATGATGATTTGTAGTCCAGTCGCTTTTGCTCATGTACAGTAAGCAATAGTGAGTAGGTGGGGATTTGTTTGGGTTTTCTAGTCGTCATTTCAGAGGATCGAAAAATACTGTAGCAGAGCCGATAAATGTGTGGGGAAAAAAAAACTGCTGTAATTCATTGACGCTAGTTTTCTAAATATGAACCAGCGTGGCTTCTGTAGCAGATCCTCTGTTGTAGCCAATCACATGCATTTATGTAAATTATTTAGCTAAATAGTCAGTAAAGAAAACTAAATGTTTAAACTGGACAGAGAAGTGCACTTTTTTTATGCTCAAGTTCAAAACCGATATCTCATCTGTTCAGAGTCAGTGGCACTATTCAAATTTGGAAGCTCCGATGCAAAACAAATCATCATCAACTCAAATATTTAGCTGTCTTGTTTATAGCCATGATCTAATCAAAAATCTAAAAATCCAGACAGCCATATTGCATTCAGCTAGTCACATTCAGAGTAACACGACTTTGGTAAAACAAAACAAACACACAGTAAATTGTGTGCCAAAATAAAAAGCCTTACCCCGTTGTCAAAATTTTTCATGCCGTACTGATTTCCGTCCATTCTGTAATGTAAGAGAAGCAGAGTCAAGTGTTAATCAGGCACCAGATTTAGAGCATAAAATCTCCCTAGAGCTCAAAAAGAACCCTGATCAGTCATGCCCGTGATTCAGAGAATACAGCCCGAGTCTTTAACACGCTGCTGCGACTGTTCCTCTAAACTACCTCCTGCCTTTCCCCATCTTACTAATCCAATCTATGACACAAAAACAGAGGTAAAGATCTTCCCCATTTAATGTACCTGACAAACAAAATGGAGAGAAGCCTTCAAGGTTTAGCAAGGCCACGGATGAGGTTGGTTTCACTTTCTAAAATGCAGAAAAAGCATATCCAGTGGTGTTTTTCTCCCTTAGTCTCTCTCTCTCTCGCTCGCTTGCGTACACTCCACCCTCCCTCCTTGCGTGCGTTACTTCCAGGAAGTAGGGCAGTGAACAAACATAGAGGAAAGCCCCGAGAATACCAGCTCAGTGCTGCCTCTGATGTCAGAAGCTGAGACACACACGTACACAGAGCTGGTGGGAGGGCTTCTGTACAATTGAGCTGCTTTTGTTTACGTGCAGAGAGAACATTTACAAAATGTAGGCTGATTTGCCATGATTCAGGTGTTTAAAGTAAAACATTTATAACTTGCATTGCTTAAAATTTCTGTTCTGGTCGGATCAAAATTTAGTCTTATTAAAACTGGAGCAATATCAGAACACTAAATGACTATGAAAGGTTTTTTCCCCTCTATGAAACTGAGAATGAGAATTGAGATTAAGTTCAACTCAGTTTGCCCTTAGGCTAATCAAGGTTCAACAAAAAAGTGAAAACGAGTGGACAGAGTGGTAAATGGACAAAACCAAAGCTGATTCCCTGTTTACATCAATACCGTTTGTATTGTGTATACCACATATAAATGGTAATAAAAATAAAATGGCTATTTTAAAATACACTTTAAATGAACATTTCTGTCAAATTAGGAAAAAAATGATATCAGGGGCTGGGTTGGGGACAGGGGTCCTGACCCAGGCTGTTCTATGTAGAAGCCTACAACAGAGTGTTTAACTGTCAGAAAGAATTCTACGATGGCGTAAATATACAAAGCAACCCTTGAAGAATCCTTGTAGTGAAGAGTGTAGTGAACAGAACATAAGGGTTAATCATGCAAATAAAATAATGTACAAAATCTTTTGCCCACACCTGATGAATTATCAAAATTCAGATACAGTGTACGCTTAGAGGGGATATCTTAAAATCTATCAAATCTTTGGACATTTGGGTGGTTTTGGAACAACAGTTTACTTGGAAATCGTCATACCAATCCAGATATGCTTCATGAGGTGCTGTGCATCACTGACTTTTACATTCCCAAAAATCACTAGACTTTATTTCCCTAAATTTCCCTATAGGGACTTTTGGTTAAACCTAAAGTCCTGAAACAAAACATGATAATCATAACTCTTAACAGGAAGCTCAGATAAAAAAAAACTCCAGTGAGGTGGAATCTATTCAAATGAAAGACTCTGTTGCAGAATTAGTCAACTTCAGCCAATTCATATTTCTTGACATGCAACTCAGTGTAGAGTACAGACTATCTACACTTGCCAAGGGGACTGCCCCCAAATTTTTTGTCTCTTCATTTGTGTACAGTCCCAAAATCCTCAAAATGATTATTGTTTATAACATACTTCATAACTTGGATTCTTGTAACATAAGATTTGACATCATATATTTATATATATTTACATATGATCTATGTTTAAACTAAAAAAAAAAAGATAAGATACACTTTTGAAACAGAGGAATGCAGTGCATAAGTCTTTTGATAATGATATCTGTCTGATGATAATGAGTCTTTATTAGTCATCTATACAGCACAGTGAAATTATTTTTTTCCCAATGTGTTAGGAAGCTGGGGTCAGACCGCAGGATCAGCCATGATATAGCGCTCCTGGAGCAGAGAGGGTTAAGGGCCCAACAGTGCCAGCTTGGCAGTGCTGGGGCTTGAACCCCTGACTTTCCGATCAGTAACCCAGAGCCTTAACCATCAAGCCACCACCCACCCTGTCTGTGTGCAATAATACAAGGAGGTGACAACTAAGTCAAAGATTGGGCTTTGCAAAGATTTTAGGATTCACTAGACATACACTAAAGTGCTCAGGAAACTATAACACTCAGTACTGCACTGATGGTTTCCAGCCTAACAATTGTTCCAAATCAAATTGGAACATGTGTGTATATATTAATAAATTACATTTTTTAAATAATTTTTTTTAATGGCTGCACAGTATTGCTTAGGAATGTAACGCCTATGCGGTTTGTCTCCCTGTTCAGGTGTTTAACTATGTGGGTCATGCTCGCGTCGAGGTGCAGCTCATGACACACACCGAGCCGCCTTGTGTCCATGCACACAGCCTTGTTGGAAAACAGTGCAACGAGAACGGAACGTGCAGCATAGACGTGGGTCCTAATGACCTCACAGCACAGTAAGTGTGCGCTTATGAGGAAAATTCTTCACTTAAAGCTAATCACACCTCACAGTACCTCTGCCATGACTGGGGTGAAAGCTTTTGCAGTCTTTTGATGTATTTAATGCCTGTCAAAATTAATTGCTTAAATATATACAAAATGTTCATTTGGCAGAATTGTTAAGCTCCAGTTGGTGTTTTGATTATATTTTGGTGTAACCGCTGTACTGTTCTGTGTACTGCTTTTTTTGCAATTTGGGTATTCTTCATGTCACTAAAAGAGGAGTGGTGGATGTTCTGACAAAGAGACTGAGATAAGAGAAAAAGAGAGCGAAGCAGCCTGGATACCATTTTAGCGGTGAGACACAGTTCCTCTGTGTACATGAACCAGCTATGGACTTATCTCATGTTCTTCCTCTTTCTTTGCTCTCTCTTACCCTGTTACTCTTAAGTAACATTACTTATTGGGGCAGCAAATAAATTTAAAAAATCTAGCTAGATATAGAGTAGGTAGGGGCATGTTAGGTGGGTTTGTATTATGCCTTTTGTTACTTTGTATCATCACTTTTCATATCATATTTGCTTATGTTATATGCATAATTTCTCTGCATTTCTGCATCATTTATTGATACTGTAAAGTATTAGAATTGCAGAATGTGAGGAATTCCATTGATGGATTATTGCTAATGTTAACAAACAGTTAGTAAGTAATCATTGACAAAGGCAAGCCAGGATGTAACCATAACACAAAAAATAAAAAATATTTTTTTTTAACATCAAACATACATTTATGAGAACTGATTTTAAAGCAACATGAAAATAGGAAATCCACCACAGAAGTATAACTTCAACTTAGGCTAAAACAAATATCTTAAATATATTTACTTTCAACTGCAAGTTAATTAAGTCATTCCTGTTATAGTCTTAAAAAAACAAAACAACACAACATGTCAACTATGTCCAGTCAAAAGTAGCCCGTTTATCTTACAACACAGGTAGAGCAAACTTATGACTTCCTGTTGTTTTTCCACAGCAACCTGGAGTTACACAAGGTGCATCTTCACATATCAGTCAACAGAATAGAGAGGACTCTGGGCATGCATATGACCCTATTTGCACAGACTACAGGTGAGCACCAGGAGACCAGAAGTTTCTAATTACTGAATTAATCCTGTGCAGTTACGATGGCAAGAGATGCACCATATACAGGCACATAAATAATCTTGCCTGTTGACTTGATGAACATAATATATCCTGTCTTTACTATTTCCTTACTTCAATGAAATAACGGGATTGTTACCTGTAGAAGGCTTTCCTACACTTTCCACACAACAGCATGTGCAGAAACATCAAATACAGCAGCACAGGACTAAACATGATATATACCATGACAGCCATGTAGATTAGACAGATACTGCGACCGAGGTATTTGCCTATACACGTCAAGCAAGTTATTTAAGCTTTGCTTATGGACAAAAATAAAGAAATGTATATATCCATTTTAGATTTCCATGCAAAACAACTATATGCAACACTGTTGTGATACGTCTATAATATAATTTATTAAACACATAAATACACAAGTTACACACATATTCCTGTTTACGCACCTAGCTATAGATTCTTTCTCTAAATTATTTCAACCGTAATCATGGATGAGAAAACATTTCTAGAACAATCTACACAAACTGTGGCCTCTATTTACAGGACTGTTGCCAGATTGTTGCAACATATGCATGATAGTCAAAAAGACCAAACTGGGTTCTACACGACACCAAATTTGCTGGTTACAGTGGTCTAAAAGTCTGAGACCGCAATGGAAATATTTGATTATTTTTTCTAAAAAATTCATTTAAAACTGGATAATATCTTGAGTATTTAATATTCAAGATACTGCAGTATTTCTAAGGTCACTATTTTAAATGTAGGCAAATTTGTGATATTGACCATGTTAACTCCTCTGTACAGAAAGTCAGATTTTTTTCAGTCTCATCCCTTATATTGAAGTGCGGACATTTTCAGATGACACTTCAGTGGATTTGACCTAACGTGGATCATCCAGAATTTACTACACAAGTCCGTGCCAGCTCGAGTGCACGCTGTCATTAAAGCAAAAGAGGGACATAGAAAAAATACTAAGAAAGCCTAAAATTCATGTGAATAGATCTGAGATTGTACGTTTCCCTCAACCTGTAGCAGACAGTAATTTGTAATGTAAAATGTTGTATTAAATTAGAAAAGAACGTAAAATAAACCTATAGACCCACTGTATATATGAGAATGTTACCATTCTAATGATGCATATGTAAAAGTGTAAAGCTGATATAAGTAGACATGGTCCATACCTCAGAGCTCCCGCCATTCTGAGAACTGCTGTACAAATCCAAAATGAGCTGTGGGAAATTCATACAAAAATCTTTAACATGCTTGTTGCTTCCTGTGGATGTGATTCCCCCTCTTCCCCACAAATAAGTCAAAAAAGACCTGGTCGGTTAAGTCCAAGAAGTTCACAGACATAGTCAGGGAATTTCCAGCCTCCCCACACCTACCACTGCAGCATCATGTGAAATGCTTAACAACATTATGCTCTTCTTTATGCATAAAAAGAATGAAAAAGATATATCTAAGGGCTTAAAACTGTATTTCTAAATGATGGATCTATCTGCTCGCTGACATGCAGGTATTTTCCAAAGAAACATCTGCAGGTACATATAGCTTTGCACACACAGGCTCTGTCAGAAATCAGAAATCCTTTCTATCTACTAGCATATTAAACAGTATGACAAAATGATGTGGACATATTCAAAAACAATATTTACTAGGGTAATATGCAATACAGGTAGTACGAATTACTTAGTATTACTTAGCATTAATTATTGAGATATATATATATATATATATATATATATATATATATATATATATATATATCATCAATGTGTCACATTTAAACGTTTTAAAGCCCAAAGCAAGACCATTTCAATTAAAATGGCACCCACTAGTATGCAGTAGTAAGTATGCATAAGTATAGCAAATAGTAGGCTACTAGTTAATTATTTAAAGAATAATAAATAAATAAAAACAACAAGCACATGTTTGTTAAAGTGATATTACACTCACCTGTATGCCAGTAAACTTCACAGTGGTTAGTTTAGTATATATTATTAATTAAAAGAACGTTTAGAAATCTCTCTTAAGCGGCAGAAGATATAATTCTGTCATCCTTTCGGTCTGAGTTAGTTTTGGACACAGTCCTAGGTAACTGAACTCAGTGGTGTGTAGCGGCCATCGACGTTGGAAAGCCCCGGACTCTGAGGGGGAATTCCGTAACCACGTGACCTCTCAGCAAACATCCGATTGGAGCTCAACAAGAGCCTTATTTGCATATGTTCCCAAACTTCCGCTCATGTGTCCAATGTTCAGTGTTAAATCTTGCGAAAGAGTGAAACTAAGCGTGTCAGTAACCGTAAATCGACAAAGAAAAACTATATATTTATATATTTACAATAACAAATAGATGATGTTATGTACCCTTTTCAATTTACATACAGTATAAGGAAATAGTGTTTTTTATATATATATTTGTTTATTTACAGTTTGTTGAATAAAATGTTCAGTCATATTTGGGACCCATTTGTATACAGTATGGGTTATACAGTATATAACTCTTAAAACGTTTAGCCATGTAGAATATGTTTAAATTCACCTCAGACAATAAGTTCCATTTTTCTATAAATGGTTTCTATAAAACTTAGCTTTTTAAATACTTTTTAAATGAGTGAAAGTAACAGGGTTGAGTGTAGGATTAGCAAATATACAAAATGTGTTTAATGAGCATCCATCTTAATGGCATAAAGACATTTAGGAACATTTTAATGAATAATTGTAATGATTTTTTTTTAAAAAAAACGAATAATTTACTTATCCATCCATAAATCTGTCATTTTGACAACATGGTTGTACAAACGGACCTCATCAGTGTCATTAAAGGTAAATGGAAAAGAAAAAATGCTTCACATGAGCTTCTGGAAATTCAGGGGTGAACACTAGGGGTGAAGAGTTCAGGTAACAGGGCTGAGTGAATGTTGTGAGAAAGTTGACCTATAATTCTAACCTATAATTGATGGCTTATGGGAAAGCATGAGATGTTAAACAGATTCACAAATTAAAACAAAAAGAATATATTTTTGTAGTATTTTAATGATTATATTTCAAAGTAGTATAGTATAGATATAGTGGCCTGGGACAGGCAAAAAATCTGCTGTTTATTAATGTTTTTATTGAATTTTTATTCATGTGTTAATGTTTTAAATTGATCTGAAACATGCACACAGGTTGTTATCAAGAACACTTTACCTATGTTTAAAATGTTTTTGCCTTCAGTTTACATACATAAATCTAAATGTAATACCAGTCCATTACTAATACACCCCAATCCTGGAATCGACATTATAGTGTGCCAAATTTTCATCACCATTTAATCTGTCAATATTATTAATCTATGAGAACTGGATTTCAACTACTTCTTACTTCAGTTGAAAAGTCGTCATCTCACTGACTCTAGTACGAATGTACAAAACCTCCCATGAGTCAATCTCCCATGATTCATGTCAGCACTGGAGTTCCTCAATATTATGTGCTGTGGCCATTAAAGATCTTTAGCATTCATACAAATGCTATATCCATCCATCTTCTATACCGCTTATCCTTTTCAGGGTCACGGGGGAACCTGGAGCCTATCCCGGGGAACCAAATGTTATATCATCCATAATAACTCTGATGTTCCACTGACCAAACCTTTTAAGGATGATTAAAAGGTCTTGTTTAATAAGAGGAAATTGTTTTTTATAGCTGGTGACAAATTCATAGTTTATAGAAACAAAACAAAGGAATTGATCTTAGATTACAGTATGAGACATACCACACAAATGTTAATGGAACATTATAAATGGCACCTCTGTGGAAATGGTCAAAATATCTTAACGCTATTTTTAACCATCAGTAAACGTAATTGACTATACTTTTTGTGCATCAATAATGATAGTACAAGGTCAGTAGTATTTATCAAGACTTCTCACTTTCTGTATGCAGTGTTGGGGTAAAGTGAATTTGCTCAGCAAGGTCATACTCAAGGTCTTGGATAACTTTCTACCTAATTGTCTCCCAGTATACCCCTTTTAATAACAAGAAGTCAATACAGATCAACAGGCATACAGCCAAACCATAAGAGCACAGACATATTTTATTCCAAAGTAGCACTACAAAATGGACAGATTTTAACATTTATGTCCAGTCGATTTTTAACATTTTAACCCATATATACACAGTGGTGCTTGAAAGTTTGTTAGAGTTTTCTATATATCTGCATAAATATGACCTGAAATATCATCAGATTTCCACACAAGTCCTAAAAGTAGATAAAGAGAACCCAGTTAAACAAATGAGACCAAATATTATATTTTGTCATTTATTTATTGAGGAAAAATGATCCAATATTACATATTTGTAGGTGGCAAAAGTATGTGAACATCTAAGATTAGCAGTTGAAGGTGAAATTAGAGTCAGGTCTTTTCAATCAATGTGATGACAAATCAGGTGTGAGTGCACACCCTGTTTTATTTAAAGAACAGGGATCTGTCAAAGTCTGATCTGTATGTAAGTGTATTATGGCATATGGCACAAAGGCGATTTCTGAGTACCTCAGATAAAGAGTTGTTGATGCTCATCAGACTGGAACAGGTTACAATATCATCTCTTAAGAGATGCAAAGAGACTTAATCATAACACCTCAGAGAGGTCAAGACATCATATTTTTTTGCAGATATTGACACCACATTTACCTTCAGTATTAATGGAGTAATGTGTTCAGTAGAGGTCCATAGAGGACAAAAATGTCCATGTCCAAAAACTATTTGTGCCCCACTTTCACTGACTTACCATCATCAGTTCTAATGATAATTATCAAATTCATTCACTTTCAGAATTTTTGCACTTTAAACACCAGTTTCTTTACATAATGCTGAAATCTTGAAAGCACAGTAACCTTCTTTGACTCATACATGAGGGATTTGTGATTTCCAGTACAATATAGTTTATTTCACACTGTTCACACACATAAAATTAACACATAAAAAGAACTTCTTTACCTCTGACTGTCAATGAGGGGCTAGAGACTCCTTCCAAAATGCTCAATAAATGTCTCCTTAGAGGGAGGGTCATTATATCAACAATTACATGTTTTGTTTTTTTTCTGTTTATGTAGCGCATTGGTCACCAGCCATGTTCCTGGAGATGTACCCTCCTGAAGACTTTCACTCCAACCATAATCGTGACCACGATAATCATTGCCTTAAGAAGTTCTTGATCAACTAAAACAGGTGTGTTCAATTTTGGTTGGAGTTGAAACCTGCAAGAAAGTAGATCTCAAGGAAGAGGTTTGTGAC
Organism: Ictalurus furcatus; assembly: GCF_023375685.1. Lineage (NCBI taxonomy): Eukaryota > Metazoa > Chordata > Actinopteri > Siluriformes > Ictaluridae > Ictalurus > Ictalurus furcatus. The sequence goes on along the minus strand of NC_071257.1, from coordinate 26,671,066 downwards.
CATTGATGTAGAGTTTCTGCTATACAAGTTCCTGTGAGTGGGTTGTTACTATAGAAACAGTAATGTATTACAATAAGTACATTAATATTAAGCAGTGATGTGAATTACAGCCAGCACTACAGTCAGAGCTGCTCTCTAGAAAATCAATCACATGCTGACTCATCAGATTTGAGAATACAACCGTGCTGTGGTAGAACACTATCAAAAAAAAATGTTAACCAGTGTTTTAAACCTTATATACTGTTTCCCACAATATCCATTTTATACTTTATATACATTTAATACTGTAGATTCTCATTACAATTTCTGATGCATGCCACATACAGATTTCAGTCAAATTGTGTCTTATCTTTTAAAATACATTCAGTGTTGACATTCTTTCTAGTGTAGGTACTAACAAGGAAATGCTGTAGCTTTCTGACATAGTAATGTGAAATTCTTTGCCAGAGACAATAATCCAGAAATGTAGGACACCTAGTTGGAGTTGAGACATTCATGTATTGGAGAGATTTTAAGAATGATTACAAACAGTGCAAATACAGAGCTAATTTATTGGTTCAAATCAATCATCAACATATTAAAAAGGTAACTGTATTGTATATACAGGTAAATCTGTGCTTGTGCAAAAGTTCATTTCACAAATTATACTTACATAGACACAAATAATTTATATCCTTATATTTTTTACACAGTACAATTATTCCAGGTCTAAATTGAAAAAGAAAACATTTTGTACATAAGGCAAGTCATAAATATAAGGGCAGATCTTCATTGCTTCAAGCTTCTTGTGCAATAAAATCTAACAGCAAAAAATTCTGTATGAAAGGAACACTGTTTTCATCACAGTCAAAATGGCTGCGGATGGTGAGGTGAAACATGGACCTTGGAGTGGACAAGATGGAGTGGATCTTCTTAGCCACCACTTGAACAAATCTCTCTTCTGGCACCCGAGCTGTGGAATAAAAGTAGCACTGAGAAACACTTTAAATACTCAATGTCTGGTGTGAACATGGAAGATATGATGGAGGACGAGGAGCAGGATATGGAAGAACAGGGAAAGACATGTTTGGTTGGTTTTTAATCAGGCCTCACCTACAGTCTTGTTCAACTTGTCTGGTGGAGTGTTAAGCAGGATCTTCTGCACGAGTGTAGGTGGAACATGCACACAGACCTGACTCTGTCCCTCTCTCACAGTCAGAACTACAGGCCTAGAAACACATGTGTGGCTGTTACTTAAACTCTGACAGCACTTATGAGAGAGGATGGAAAAATAAAAGAAAAAGAAATGTGGTTTTAGCATTTAATACTACAGTCCACTTTTCTTGTATTGTAATATGTATTATTGGGCAAAAATGTCAAATAGTGCGTGTGTGAAGATGTTAGTAATGAAAAAAAAAAATCTGTTTAAAAGTTTCCATTTTCCCTTGTGAATATGATACAGATATTATTTAATTACGCTTGTGTCTTATTTACTGACACCACCCTCTTTACACCGATAAGCCAGAACATTAAAACCACCTGCCTAATATTGTGTAGGTCCCCCTTGTGCCACCAAAACAGTCGATGCATGGACTCCACAAGACCTCTGAAGATGTGTTGTGGTGTCTGGCACCAAGAAGTTAGCAGCAGATTCTTTAAGCCCTGTAAGTTGCAAGGTGGGGCCTCCATGGATCGGACTTGTTTGTACAGCACATCCATTAGACGCTTGATCGGACTGAGATCTGGGGAATTTGGAGGACAAGGCAAACACCTTGAACTCTTTGTCATGTTCCTCAAACCAGTTCCTGAACAATTTTTGCAGTTTGGCAGGGCGCATTATCCAGCTGAAAGAGGCCACTGCCATTAGGGAATACAGAGGACATGAAGGGGTGTACTTGGTCTGCAACAATGTTTAGGTATTGTTTAAGTATGTTTGTGCTACTTCTATGGGATCGGACCAGACAGTCTAACCTTCGCTCCCCATGCACATCAATGAGTCTTGGGCCATGGTCCTGTTGCCGGTTCACCAGTTGTCCTTCATTGGACCACTTTTGGTAGGTACTAAACACTGCATACTGGGAATATCCCACAAGACCTGATGTTTTGGAGATGCTCTGACACAGTTGTCTAGCCATAACAATTTGGACCTTGTCAAAGTCGCTCAGATCCTTACACTTGCCCATTTTTCCTGCTTCCAACACATCAACTTCAAGAACTGACTGTCACTTGCTGCCTAATATATCCCAACCTTTGACAAGTGCCATTGTAACGAGATAATCAAATGTTATATACTTCACCTGTCAGTGGTTTTAACTTTATGGCTGATAGGTATAGATCCTCTAAGGAGATATTCATTTTCTATCGAATGTCAATTTAGACCCCCTGTAACCCCACACCACATTTCTGCACTAACTCTACCAGATACTGTGATACTACACTACCTTCTTCAAATCAGTTCTGGAGACAGAAATATTTCAAAATCTTTGGGTGGTTCTGGGCTGTTGCCTTGTTGCAGGATACGCTCAAAGTTAATTTTTTAATTTTTCTTTTTGTGAACGAATTGGATGGCACAGAACAGGTAGAGTTGCCTTCTCACACACCAGTTCCGTTTCTGTGGAGTTCCTGCACATGTTCTCCCCATGTCCATGTTGGTTTCCTCCCGGGTTCTCTGGTTTCCTTCCACCTCCCAAAAACATGCAGGAAGGTGGATTGGCCTTGTTGCCCCTAGGTGTGAATGCATGTGTGTGCGCATGATGTCTCATCCTCATGCTGACCGTTTCAGGATATACTCTGGACCCACGATGACTGAAAGTGAATGTCTGTGTGCGTAAATGTATAAATATATAAGTAAATAAATATATACTTACTTATATTCTTATATATACGTATATACAGTAAGTAACTAAAGAATATAGGTAATTAAGTAAATAGTATATAAGTAAGTAAATAATATAGGTAGATAAGTGAACAGTATATAAGTAAATAAAAAAAAAAGGAAGATGCAACATTTGCACACAACTGTAACCTGCCAGATAGACAGACAGCTAGATAGATATGTGCATAAACAGTCAGACAGAACCCGACATCAATGAGTTGGAGAGTGTTACAGTACCTGTAATAACGGCGTACTCCAGTATGAGGCAGACATGGATAGCACGGTCTGTAGATGCCATTCTCGTCTGTGTCTAGCTCTGCACAGCACAGGCCACATCCAGTGAAAGTGATGTCACCAGATACAATGTCCAGGATCCTTTCCAAAGGCGTCTCTCCATCCATGAGCAGCACTGCATCCTGGGAAGGACTGCTGTTGAACTGGAATGCTACAATATGAACTTTCAGCTCTACGTCGCCTAACAGGTAAAGATAGCAAAGCAATCAATAATCATTCAAGAATGGTTTTTGATATTTTGTCTTTGAAGACACCTTTCACCTGTGTATTTCTGAGACAGGAGTGTGTGTAGGTCAATCTCAAAGCTGCTGCTGCTGTGTGAAGTGACTGCACTGCAGAACTCTTTGTATCGTGGGTTGTTTGGGAGCAGAGGCTGGCACGAGCTCCATGGCGTGGAGTGAAGCTCTAGAAGACCTGAAGTCACATCCTGTTTCACCAGCAGCAGCCGGAACTCCCAAACCGCATCTGAAAAAAGAATGAGGAATGAGAAGTTTTATGTATGTGAGTGCAAACGCTGCAAACTTTCATGTAAAATTAACAAAAGAGGCAAGGGATGAAAATGAAAGGGACACATGGGGTAATATTTATTACGTTAACCATCCACTGCATACTGAACAGAGGGATAGAAAAAAAAATCATCTTAAAAACAATCATATTTAAAATATCCGTGAATGATTTGACATTGGTGCACAAAACATCATAATCAGACTTTTACATGAGCTTACATATTTTTAAGCAAATAGTGCCAATTATGTTTGAGAAAAAATAAAAAAATTGAGACTACAACTATCAGATTAATTGAAAGTACTTTTGAATGAAATCAAATATACAAGCCTATAATTTTAATACTGCCACAGAAAACAAACGATAGCAGTAGCTCTACACTGCGCATTTAAACTGTATAAACTGCTAAAAGAGAAACGTTTTTAAGCAAAGAAAATTGCAAAAAGGCAACATAAGGATTTATTCTAAACCATATAAAGATCATCTTCAAGCAAGAATAATAAACACAGTTGACCAAATCTCAGATGGGTTTGTATTTACTATATATGCTCCCTGCACTGACTAGAACATTACGCTCTGGACTCCGCGTATACCAAAAACAATGTCAATTTGACATTTAGTCACAGTCTGACTAATAAGCACCTGTCTGAAACAGTTAATGATTACATGCAATACAATTTCTTGGAAGAGTCCTTTTTTGTTTTCTTTTTTAAATAAATGATAGATAGATAGATAGATAGATAGATAGATAGACAGATAGATAGATTAAAAAAATCTGATCAAAACTAGACTGCTATAAATGTAAAAAATATTTATCAATTTATGGCAGAATAAATATGAATCTATATCATGAGGTCACTGGAGATTCCCACCCCTGGTAGCTACAAAGAAATTCATTAGAATTCCTTTGCACACTCTTTTTACCCTTGTTAGTGTGTATGTGCTGTAGCCAGGTGAGAGCAGTTCCCCAAAGAACAACGGCTCCTTGTCTGCCACCTCCTTGTTCTACAGTTAACACAGCTTTGGGTATACTGCCTGTCCGGGACACACCCTCGGCTTCAGTCCGCCAGTCTACAGCAGCAAACACGCACACATACACATACACACACGCGGTTAATAATTTTCCTGAGGTTTTATACCCTGATTCTCAGTTTCTTCCAGCAGTTGCCTTGAACACATACTGAATTCAATATGAAATGTGAAGTGTAGAATCATGGGGCAGCAGTACAATGCA